>NC_053432.1:35540138-35620022 GCF_007990345.1 Gossypium hirsutum
TACACGTGTTAAACTTTCATTACTTAAACAGCTCATACAATTCATTTTAAAATTTCCAGACAAGCTGGCTAACTGCATCACAGTCGCTTTAAAAATCATATCTCGAGTTCCAAAACTCGAAATCCAGTTCCATAAATTTTTCCTAAACTAGACTCATACATCTATCTACTAATTTTTTCCAGAATTTTGGTCAGGCAATTAGTACAGTTTATTAGTTAAAGTCTCCCCTGTTTCAGGGTTCGACTACTCTGACCTCTGTGTATTAGAATCAGATATCTTCCTGTAAGAGCTTCAATGACTATGCCATTTGTCCCTAATAAAACTAGACTCAATAATGAATCTGTACATATAAATCATGACTTATAATTATCTTTGTAAAATTTATGGTGAATTTCCAAAGTCATAACAGGGGATCCAGAAATCGCTCTGGCCCTGTTTCACAAAAATTTAAACATCTCATAAAATATAGTTCATATACCTGTTTTGCTTCTTCCATATGAAATAGACTCATCAAGATTCGATTCCATAACTTATTCATTATTTAATTCCATTTCTACTATTTTTAGTGATTTTAAATTCACATCACTACTTCTGACTGAATCTATTTTGTGGTAAATTTTACCTATTTCATGGTTTCCATGGATTAGCTAGCAATTTGACATACATAGCACCAAATATGATCATGATTAGCCATTCCAATGGCTAATCATTACCAAGCATTTCCATACCACTCAATAACCATATCATAAGACCATATATACAAAATGATTATAATGCTATACTCAAATATACAAGCCATTTTCGCATGGCTATACGAATATACATTACCAAAGATACTTAATTAACAACAAAGGTCAGTCCTATACATGCCATTATCAAAGTTCAACTAAAAGAGTACCAAAAAGGGGCTTAGATAGTGTGGATGACTTCAACTTTGACACTTCCGAGTCTAATAGCTGACGAACAAAATCTATAATACCGAGAATTTAAGCAACAGAGTAAGTGTTTCGTTGCTTAGTAAGTTTATAAGTAAGGAAATCATTTGAAACAAAAACACAAAAGAAATAGCATTCATAAGGATAAATAAATGCCTATGCACAAGATCACATATTCATTTTAATTTACATTTCTATCAATATGTTTACACACTCGAAGTCAAACTTAACTAAATTTCATTTGAATCAATTTCATGTAACTCGAGTGAGCTATAGACTTCATATAACCTTAAGAAATGGCCGGGAGAGCATTATTCGATTACATAATCACAACTTATACTGTACCAAATTTTTCCAATGTATATACGATCCATACCTGGTCATATTAGGGATTATGAGCACATTAATCAGAATTATTACGGCAGAATCGCACCTTTCCAAACATAAATACTTTCGGAATTTGGCTCGGATGTAACAACCAGCACGAATGCCTTCGGGACTTAACCCGGTTATAATAACCCGCACGAATGCCTTCGGGACTTAACCTGGTTATAATAACCTGCACGAATGCCTTCGGGACTTAACCCGGTTATAATAACCCGCACGAATGCTATGCACATATATATCATAACCCATTAGCATTTCCATTACATTACTAGAAAACAAGTTCAACATGCTTATCAACCCTTACTCTTACGGCTCAATAGCTACATACACGTAATACGATTTCATTTCGCTATTCCACATGAATTCTTTAACCATTCGGCTCCAAGTCATATAAAATAAAAATCATTTGTTTCACTATGTAATTTATATAGAACCATAAGATCACAATTTATCTACTATGCTTTTATATGAGACCTATAAAATCATAAGCTAAGTTCCGTTACTCAAAGACTTACCTCGGATATTTTGAATAGTTGCGGATGGACTACTCGATTGCTTTTTCTTTTCCTTTATCTGATTTTGACCCTCTTAGCTCTTGAGCTTGATTCAACAAATAGATTTTATTAAATAACTTATCAATTTAGCTATTCGATTTAATACATGTATAACATACAATTAAGTACAAATGATGTTATTAACTAGATATTAAACATCATACATATGCTCTACTTATGTGCCAACGAACATAATAGTAGCTTAATACCATGCATAATCGAATTTATTTAACATCATTTAGTTTCATATAAATACACATATCGCCCCAAATCGACACAAGAGTCAAATTCATCACTCAAACATTCACACCAATTTATTTTAATATTTTGGCCAAAACCCTCAATTGGCTATCATAGCCTTAATATTTCAATATAAATACGTATACATATATATACAATCTAAATCCCTAACTTAACACATAATCTACTAACTTGGAAATTATTTTCTAACAAATTTTAACTTACACTAAAGCCGAGTGTTACTCAAGCTTTAAGCTCATGTTCTTTCATTATTAAGCAAGTGTTATAACACAAGGATTCATAGTCGAAACCTATGCATAACATTATTCAAGATTTAAACTCTTAAATTCATTTACAAAGCCGAACCTTTTGATTTATATATATAAAATAATCTCTAATTATTTTTTCAAGCACCCAATGGCATTTTCTTTAATTTAACCCTAAGATAAACAAAAGATTTATTCATGCAACTTAATAAGTTCAAGTTCATCTCTTTCACATATAAATACCAACAATTAAGTATTTACTAGTTCAAACTCCATTAAACCGTTAGAACATCAATCTATCCCTTACCATATCTCCCAAAAAAAACGAATGCACAAATATATATAAATGAAAAATAATGTTAAATGTCATTAACAATTAAAGCCATACACACACAACTTATAAGTAAATTCCATCCTTGCAAAGCCTATAGTTTACTCGGCCACTCAACCCACAACCTATCGAAACTTCAATTCAAACTCATTAGCCGAATACACATATACTTATAATAAGCACATATGACATCTTCTTCAAGACACATTCGGCTATGGCATAATTTCCTTATAAAACCCAACTAATCACTCCACCATCACATGTATCATTACAAAGCTTCACACTTAGCATGCTAATGACATCAAAACAATCCACCTTAACCGAAACTTAACTCATACAAAACCTATCTTCAAACCATAAAATAGGTAGAATTTAAACTAATCATCCAAATGGTGCATAAGTTTTCCAAGAATGACATTGAACTTACCTTACTTTAGCTATCCACCTTAGCCGAATTTTCTTCCCCAAAGACTTTTCTTCCTCTTCTTTCTCTAGTTACGGCAATGGAGGAGAAAACATAGGCTAACTTTGGTTTCTCCTCCCACTAACTAGTATTTTATTAACCTTATTCATTATTTCTTTTTGTAACATAAACTATTAGCATAAAATAGTTATAATATTCTTTAATCTATAACATGGCCGGCCACTATCTAAAATTTGGCTAATTTGACATGCAAGTACATTTTTTTTGACATCATGCACTATTAGATCACTTTTACCTTTGTCTAGCACATTTCTAAATTTTCTTATATAAGTCCTATTTAATAAAATTCACTTACAATTAACAAAATTCAAACATGAAATTTTCACACATGCATATATACATATAATAAGCATCAAATATGATGGTTAATTATTTTTACGACTCGGTTTTTGTGGTCCCGAAACCACTTTACAACTAGGGTCAAATCAGGGCTGTCACAACTCTCTCCCCCTTAGAAATTTTCATCCCCGAAAATCTTACCAGCGAATAAATTAGGATATCGTTCTTTCAGGGAGTCTTCAAGCTCCCAAGTAGCTTCTTCAACACCGTGTTTGACCCACAGCACTTTTACTAATGAAATTGTCTTATTCCGTAATTCTTTTACCTCATGAGCGAAAATACGAACCGGTTCTTCTTCATAACTTAAATCAGACTGAATTTCAATCTATCCTGGATTAATCACATGACAAGGATTGGATCTGTACCGACGAAGCATCGAAACATGAAAAACGTTGTGAATCTTTTCAAGTTCAGGTGGCAAAAGTAGTCTATAGGAAACCGGTCCAATCCGCTCTGAAATTTCGTATGGTCTGATAAATCTCGGGCTCAATTTGCCTTTACGGCCAAATCTGAGTATCTTTTTCCACGGTGAAACTTTAAGAAACACTTTGTCTCCGACCTGATACTCTATATCCTTCCATTTCAAATCTGCATACGATTTCTGACGGTCTGATGCTGCTTTTATATTTTCACGGATCACTTTTACTTTCTGTTCGGCTTCTTTAATCAAATCAACTCCGTAAATCTTATTCTCAGTGAGTTCGGTCCAAAACAAGGGTGTACGACATTTACGACCGTACAAAGCCTCGTAAGGTGCCATCTTAATGCTTGATTGAAAACTATTGTTGTAAGCGAATTCAATCAAAGGTAAATACCACTCCCATGAACCACTAAACTCAAGGATGCAACATCTCAACATATCTTCGAGTATCTGAATTATCCGCTCGGATTGACCATCAGTCTGGGGATGAAAAGCGGTGCTAAAATGCAACTTGGTACCCAAAGCTTCTTGCAATTTCTTCCAAAATCGCGAGGTGAATCTCGGATCTCTATCCGACACAATAGAAATAGGTACCCTGTGTAATCTTACAATCTGAGAAACATACAATTTAGCTAGTTTATCCAGTGAATAATCCGTACGTACGGGAATAAAATGAGTCGACTTAGTCAATCTATCAACAACAACCCAAATCGCATCTTTCTTACTTGCCGACAATGGCAACCCAGATACAAAATCTATCGTGACTCGATCCCATTTCCATTCAGGTATCATGATCGGCTGAAGTAAACCTGTAGGTACTTTATGTTCCGCTTTCACTTGTTGACATATTAAACACTTCGAAACAAAATCGAAAATGTCTCGTTTCATACCATGCCACCAAAACTGACGTCTCAGATCGTTGTACATTTTCGTACTCCCCGGGTGAATTGACATTCGGCTACAATAAGCTTCGTTCAGAATCATCGAAATAAGTTCTGAATTTCTTGGAACATACAAATGACTTCTGAACCTCAAACAATTGTCATCATCAATTTGAAACTCTGATTCCATATTCGAAACACATTCAGCCCGTTTTGCAACCAATTCATCATCGACTTTCTGAGCTTCATGAATTTGATGAATCAACAATGGTTTGGCCTTTAATTCTGCTACTAACACATTATCAGATAGAACAGACAAGTGTACATTCATCGCTCGTAAAGCAAATAGTGATTTACGACTTAAAGCATCCGCAACCACATTAGCCTTTCCCGGGTGATAGTCAATGACAAGCTCATAATCTTTTAACAACTCAAGCCGACATCTTTGTCGCAGATTCAAATCTCTTTGAGTCATCAAATATTTGAGACTTTTGTGATCCGAAAATACATGGCACCTCTCATTAAATAAGTAATGTCGCCATATTTTCAAAGCGAATACGATGGCAGCTAATTCGAGATCATGGGTTGGATAATTTTTCTCATGTGGCTTCAATTGCCTCGACGCATAAGCTACAACTCGACCTTCTTGCATCAATACACAACCCAACCCAAGTAAGGATGCATCACTGTAAATGACAAACTCTTTGCCTGATTCGGGTTGCACTAGTACTGGAGCTACAGTCAAATAAGTTTTTAGTTGATCGAAACTTTTCTGACATTGTTCTGTCCATTCAAACTTAACATCTTTCTGAAGTAGTTTCGTCATTGGTGTGGCTATCATCGAGAAACCCTTTACAAACCGTCTGTAGTAACTGGCAAGTCCCAAAAAGCTCCGAAACTCAGTAATATTTCTCGGAGGCTTCCAGTTAAGTATGGCTGAAATTTTGCTCGAATCAACTCGAATACCCGATGCAGATACCACATGACCCAAAAAGCTAACTTCTCTTAACCAGAACTCACATTTACTGAACTTAGCATATAACTGCTTATCCCGTAAAATCTGCAACACTAATCTCAGGTGCTCAGCATGTTCGGTTTCATCTCTCGAATAGACCAAAATGTCATCAATAAACACAACTACAAACCGATCCAAATACTGTCTGAAGATCTGATTCATCAAATCCATAATACCGCAGGGGCATTAGTGAGTCCAAATGGCATCACTAAGAACTCGTAGTAACCGTATCTCGTTCTAAAAGCAGTTTTGGGTATATCTGAATTTCGAACTCGTAACTGATAATAACCCGATCTCAAATCTATCTTTGAAAACACTGAGGCTCCCTTTAGTTGATCAAACAAATCATCAATACGAAATAACGGATATTTATTCTTTATTGTCACTTTATTCAGCTGACGATAGTCGATGCACAACCTCATGGTTCCGTCCTTCTTTTTCACAAACAATACTGGTGCACCCCAAGGTGAGAAACTCGGTCAAGCGAAACCTCTATCCATCAACTCTTGCAACTGAGCTTTCAATTCCTTTAATTCCATTGGTGCCATACGATACGGAGCTATCGAAATCGGTGTAGTCCCAGGTACAAGTTCGATGCCAAACTCTACCTCTCGAACAGGTGGTAACCCCAGTAATTCTTTAGGAAAAACATCCGGATATTCACAAACACTGGTACCGATTCAAGTTTCTTTTCTGATTCTTTATTATCAAGTACGTATGCAAGATATGCTTCACACCCCTTTCTCACATATTTTTGAGCTAACATCGAGGATATTATTGTTGGCAATCCATTCAAAATAGTAGACTCAACTCGGATTATCTCATTATTTGCACACCTCAAATCAATAGTCTTACTTTTGCAATTCACAACTGCATCATGTACGGTCAACCAGTCCAAACCGAGAATAACATTAAATTCATCAAACGGTAAAAGCATCAAGTCGGTCGGAAAACAGGAGCCTCAGATTATTAAGGGCCATTTCTTACACACCTTGTCGACAAGCACATAACGACCCAAGGGATTCGACACTCTAATAACGAACTCAGTAGACTCAACAAGTAAAGTCTTACTGGATGCTAAAGTCTCACATACATAAGAATGAGTAGATCCAGGGTCAATCAAAGCAATCACATTAGTATCAAAGAGAGTGAAAGTACCGGTAATAACATCAGGCGAAGAAGCATCCTCGCGTGCACGTATAGCATAAGCTCTAGCAGGAGCACGAGCCTCAGATCTGGTGGTAACATCTTTAGACCCTCTCTGACCGCTGCTAGCGTTCCCCGTATTCCTAGGTGGCCTACCTCGTGCTGTAGTAGCACCCAGTTTCCCACTCTGATTTGCATTCTGTTCAGACAGTCTCGGACAATCTTTGATAAAGTGGTCAGCTGATCCGCACTTATAACAAGAGCGGTCATAGAATCTACAACTCCCTGAATGCCATTTACCACAATACTGGCACTCTGTCCTGTCCCGACGATCATTTCCAACACTGGCAACCGAAGTGACTCGTGTACTCATAGGGGGTCGATCACGATCTCGTCTGGAAAAGCCCGAAGTGTCTTTAGATCGGCCTGGATCATTTCTAAATTTCTTCGATGATTGTTGAAAGGGCTTTCCTGAAGATCTCTTACGAAACTCTCTTGCTTCCACTTCAGCTTTTCTTTTCTCCTTACTGAGCTCTTCGGCTTTGCAAGCTCGCTCGACAAGTACTACAAATTCTCTAATTTCAAGAATGCCAACATACAGTTTTATATCTTTGTTCAACCTGTCCTCGAAGCGTTTACACATGATAGCCTCGGACGAAACACATTCCCGAGCGTATCTACTAAGTCTGACAAACTTTCGCTCATAATCAGTAACTGACATAGAACCCTGCTTAAGCTCAAGAAATTCTTTCCGTTTCTGATCGATGAA
Source organism: Gossypium hirsutum (assembly GCF_007990345.1). Classification (NCBI taxonomy): domain Eukaryota; kingdom Viridiplantae; phylum Streptophyta; class Magnoliopsida; order Malvales; family Malvaceae; genus Gossypium; species Gossypium hirsutum. The sequence continues at coordinate 35,547,907 of NC_053432.1, forward strand.
TCTTTGACTGATATATTTCTTGCGGAACTCAGTTTGAAAGAATTCCCAAGTAACCTGTTCTCTCGGCACGATGGAAACCAAAGTATTCCACCAATAGTAGGCAGAATCACATAACAGAGATATAGCACATTTTAAACATTCATCAGGTGTGCACGATAATTCATCGATCACACGAACGGTATTATCAAGCCAAAGCTCAGCCTGCTCAGCATCATCACTGTCAGTAGCCTTGAACTCAGTAGCCCCATGCTTTCGAATCCTATCAACTGGGGGCTTGTTCAACCTCAACGGGTCAACTACAGGAGATATTACAGGTGCAGGGTTTGTATTAGTCGGGGGTGAGGGTTGTGCAACAGCCGGATTAGTTCGAACATATTGGGTAAACCAGTCGTTCATCATAGCATAGAAGGCTTGTTTTGCCTCATCATTTTGATTACTTGCATTTAATTGAGAGTCAATCGGCACTGTCCCGTGCGCGGGAGCAGGCGCTACACTCTCAATATCGTCAGCTACTGCTCGATCAGGATCAGGATCAGAATCCATTACTATACGAAAAATACATTTCAACTGTCAGAAATCATCACACTATCAGATAAACGCATAATGGCATGTATAGCTATACCCATACGTATTACGGTAGTCCTAGAATCGACTAAACCGTAGCTCTGATACCAATAAAATGTGACGCCCCGTACCCGAGACCGTTGCCAGAGTCGAACACGAGGTGTTAACGAACTTAATTCATTACTTAAACAGCTCAAACAATTCATTTTAAAATTTCCAGACAAGCTGGCTAACTGCATCACAGTCGCTTTAAAAATCATATCTCGAGTTCCAAAACTTGAAATCCAGTTTCGTAAATTTTTCCTAAAACTAGACTCATATATATATCTACTAATTTTTTTCCATAATTTTTGGTCAGGTCAAATAGTAGAGTTTATTAGTTAAAGTCTCCCCTGTTTCAGGGTTCGACTACTCTGACCTCTGTGTATTACGAATCAGATATCTTCCTGTACAGAGCTTCAATGACTATGCCGTTTGTCTCTAATAAAACTAGACTCAATAATGAATCTATACATATAAATCATGACTTATAATTATCTTTGTAAAATTTATGATGAATTTCCAAAGTCATAACAGGGGATCCAGAAATCACTCTGGCCCTGTTTCACAAAAATTTAAACATCTCAAAAAATATAGCTCATATACCTGTTTTTCTTCTTCCATATGAAAATAAACTCATCAAGCTTCGATTCCATAACTTATTCATTATTTAATTCCATTTCTACTATTTTTAGTGATTTTTCAAATTCACATCACTACTGCTGTCTGAATCTATTTTGTGGTAAATTTTACCTATTTCATGGTTTCCATGGATTAGCTAGCAATTTGACATACATAGCACCAAATATGATCATAATTAGCCATTCCAATGGCTAATCATTACCAAGCATTTCCATACCACTCAATAACCATATCATAAGACCATATATACAAAATGATTATAATGCTATACTCAAAATATACAAGCCATTTTCGCATGGCTATACGAATATACATTACCAAAAGATACTTAATTAACAACAAAGGTCAGTCCTATACATGCCATTATCAAAGTTCAACTAAAAGAGTACCAAAAAGGGCTTAGATAGTGTGGATGACTTCGACTTTGACACTTCCGAGTCCGATAGCTGACGAACAAAATCTATAATACCGAGAATTTAAGCAACAGAGTAAGTGTTTCAATGCTTAGTAAGTTTATAAGTAAGGAAATCATTTGAAACAAAAACACAAAAGAAATAGCATTCATAAGGATAAATAAATGCCTATGCACAAGATTACATATTCATTTTAATTTACACTTCTATCAATATGTTTACACACTCGAAGTCAAACTTAACTAAATTTTATTTGAATCAATTTCATGTAACACGAGTGAGCTATAGACTTCATATAACCCTAAGAAATGGCCGGGAGAGCATTATTCGATTACATAATCACAACTTATACTGTACCAAAATTTTCCAATGTATATACGATCCATACCTATTCATATTAGGGATTATGAGCACATTAATCGGAATTATTACGACAGAATCGCACCTTTCCAAACATAAATACTTTCGGAATTTGGCTCGGATGTAACAACCAGCACGAATGCCTTCGGAACTTAACCCGGTTATAATAACGCGCACAAATGCCTTCGGGACTTAACCCGGTTATAATAACCCGCACGAATGCCTTCGGGACTTAACCCGGTTATAATAACCCGCACGAATGCTATGCACATATATATCATAACCCATTAGCATTTCCATTACATTACTAGAAAACAAGTTCAACATGCTTATCAACCCTTACTCTTACAGCTCAATAGCTACATACACGTAATACGATTTCATTTCGCTATTCCACATGAATTCTTTAACCATTCGGCTCCAAGTCATATAAAATAAAAATCATTTGTTTCACTATGTAATTTATATAGAACCATAAGATCACAATTTATCTACTATGCTTTTATATGATACCTATAAAATCATAAGCTAAGTTCCGTTACTCAAAGACTTACCTCGGATATTTTGAATAGTTGCGGATGGACTACTCGATTGCTTTTTCTTTTCCTTTATCTGATTTTGACCCTCTTAGCTCTTGAGCTTGATTCAACAAATAGATTTTATTAAATAACTTATCAATTTAGCTATTCGATTTAATACATGTATACCATACAATTAAGTACAAATGATGTTATTAACTAGATATTAAACATCATACATATGCTCTACTTATGTACCAACGAACATAATACTAGCTTAATACCATGCATAATCGAATTTATTTAACATCATTTAGTTTCATATAAATACACATATCGTCCCAAATCGACACAAGAGTCAAATTCATCACTCAAACATTCACACCAATTTATTTTAATATTTTGGCCGAAGCCCTCAATTGGCTATCATAGCCTTAATATTTCAATATAAATACGTATACATATATATACAATCTAAATCCCTAACTTAACACATAATCTACTAACTTGGAAATTATTTTCTAACAAATTTTAACTTACACTAAAGTAGAGTGTTACTCAAGCTTTAAGCTCATGTTCTTTCATTATTAAGCAAGTGTTATAACACAAGGATTCATAGCCGAAACCTATGCATAACATTATTCAAGATTTAAACTCTTAAATTCATTTACAAAGCCGAACCTTTTGATTTATATATATAAAATAATCTCTAATTATTTTTTTCAAGCACCCAATGGCATTTTCTTTAATTTAACCCTAAGATAAACAAAAGATTTATTCATGCAACTTAATAAGTTCAAGTTCATCTCTTTCACATATAAATACCAAGAATTAAGTATTTACTAGTTCAAACTCCATTAAACCGTTAGAACATCAATCTATCCCTTACCATATCTCCCCAAAAAAAAAACGAATGCACAAATATATATAAATGAAAAATAATGTTAAATGTCATTAACAATTAAAGCCATACACACACAACTTATAAGTAAATTCCATCCTTGCAAAGCCTATAGTTTACTCGGCCACTCAACCCACAACCTATCGAAACTTCAATTCAAACTCATTAGCCGAATACACATATACTTATAATAAGCACATATGACATCTTCTTCAAGACACATTCGGCTATGGCATAATTTCCTTATAAAACCCAACTAATCAATCCACCATCACATGTATCATTACAAAGCTTCACACTTAGCATGCTAATGACATCAAAACAATCCACCTTAACCGAAACTTAACTCATACAAAACCTGTCTTCAAACCATAAAATACGTAGAATTTAAACTAATCATCCAAATGGTGCATAAGTTTTCCAAGAATGACATTGAACTTACCTTACTTTAGCTATCCACCTTAGCCGAATTTTCTTTCCCAAAGACTTTTCTTCCTCTTCTTTCTCTAGTTACGGCAATGGTGGAGAAAACATAGGCTAACTTTGGTTTCTCCTCCCACTAACTAGTATTTTATTAACCTTATTCATTATTTCTTTTTGTAACATAAACTATTAGCATAAAATAGTTATAATATTCTTTAATCTATAACATGGCCGGCCACTATCTAAAATTTGGCTAATTTAACATGCAAGTACATTTTTTTTGACATCATGCACTATTAGATCGCTTTTACCTTTGTCTAGCACATTTCTAAATTTTCTCATATAAGTCCTATTTAATAAAATTCACTTACAATTAACAAAATTCAAACATGAAATTTTCACACATGCATATATACATATAATAAGCATCAAATATGGCAGTTAATTATTTTTACGACTCGGTTTTTGTGGTCCCGAAACCACTTTCCGACTAGGGTCAAATTAGGGTTGTCACAGTAGCGGTTGGATGGGTGGGATCTGTGCATATTTGATTGCTTTACATTTATTCTGAAATTCAATTGGGCTCAGGACCAAAAAGACTTGCTATTGCGTGCTTTTCTATTTGCCGAGGGTTGTACACATTGAGTTTTCAAAAACTCACCCTCTTTTATTTTTCTCAAGTAATCCTCAGTAGGTGGTTCGACGGTTGGAGGGACTCCGAGGTGGCCAGCTAGCAAGACGACTTGGACTTCTTTTCTTAAGCCTATAATTTCTAGTATTTAAAGTTATTTTAGTCTGGAATGTAATAAGGCCTTTCCCTAGTTATTATTCAAATTAGGATTATATTTATTATTATGCTTTATATTTGCTAGAAGTAGAACATGGTTTTCTTAAAACCATAACTGTATTTGAATACTACGTTTCTGCAACTCAATTTTTAAATGACAAGTTTCATCGATCATCTATTTTAAATAAAGCTTCCACAACTGAAAAGAGATTTTATAAAGTAATTATTATCATACAAGAAAGAATAGTTTTTCTTTAAAATACACCTCGCTTTGAAAGCAACAAATACAAGCTGGGATTTTACTCAAGGTTTTATTTTAAAGAAGGGTTTTCAATGAAAACAAGTTTTCGATAAAACACTTCAATGTGACATGCTAGATCTGGTCATAACGTCCGGGCTGAGTTTGGGGTGTTACATTTAGTAGTATCAGAGCCAAGTTGCAAAACTCGAGCTGTGAAGTGGGCCTTATTATTTGTATTTTTGAAAAAAATTCGATCACAATGTTTTGGAAAAAAATCTTGCTATGCGGGACACCGAGTCTCCAACGTCGAACCAAGTAAGTTCTTTTATTATTATGCTTGTTTAATTTGATATACTATAGATAGTTAGTAGGCTACTTTAGTTTATTATACTAAGGCTTTTAGTTGGAATGAAACTGAAGCCCGTAGGACCTTGAAACTGTAGAGGATTTACGAAAACAACTTTCTTTTTAATACTTTCATAAAACATCAGCTTAATTATTGAAACTAATTAAAACTTTATAAAACATCTTATTTAGATAATACGTGAATCAACGATGAGTGCTAGAAGAGGTGCAAGAGGCCGTGGCCAAGATCGCGAAGGTGTTAGGGCTGAATCGTCGGTATCGGGCCATATGCCTAATGTTGGAGTAGAAGAGGCTTCGGCCTCACTCGTAGCTGAGATTGGACCGTATGATCGGGCCGCTGGGGATGATGCATTGTCGCAAGCAATGTGGAGGGTTTTGGAAAGGGTAGCAGGGCCCAATAATGACAAAAGAAATTGGGGGTCAATTCTGAAGCGACTTCGATCAAATGGGCTGAGATATTTAAGGGCGTGGCTGGTGTGGCTCCTAACGTGGCTAAATACTAGTTGGAGGCCACTGAAAGGATAATTAAGGACTTGGACTATTCACTTGAACAAAAGTTGAAGGGGGCAATGTCATTGCTTAGGGAAGAAGCTTACTAGTGGTGGCTGACAGTGAAAGAGGGCACCCAACCTGAGTAGGCCACTTGGGAGTTCTTCAAAACTGCATTTCAAGGGAAGTATGTGGGTGCGAGTTATGTGGATGCTAGAAGGAAGGAGTTCCTAAACTTGACGCAGGGAAACAAATCTATGGTGGAGTATGAGGCGGAATTTCTATGCCCTAGTAGGTATGCAAGAGTTATGGTGGCAACGGACTATGAGCGTTGCGTTAGGTATGAGGATGGTCTTAGAGATAGCCTCAGAGTATTGATAGCTCCATAAAGGGAGTGAGTTTTCTCAGAGTTGGTAGAGAAAGCAAAGATAGCAGAGGAGGTGAAGCACACTGAGCACCTAAATTGGGAAAAAGAAAGGGGTAAGAATAAAAGGGAGGCTGAGACTTCTGGTGTTGGATAGAGGCCTAGGGCTAGGGCCAAAGCTATTGGGCCAGTTAGAGCAGGGCCCCCTGCTGTTAATCCAGAGGTGGCACCTTGTGCTGATTGTAGGAATGGTCATGTAGGTGAGTGTTAGAAGAGGATGGGAGCTTGTCTAGCTTGTAGATCTATGGAGCATAGGATCAATAGTTGCACTAGAAGGCTAGGACAAGTGCCAGTCGTGGGCCGAGGTGGTGTTCAGCCACTAAGGGGTGGTCAGCTGCCGCCAAGGGGCTGTGGGCAGGCCAGGGGCGGTAACGACAACAGACATGGACGTGGAGCACCAGGCAGAGATGCAGGCCATACTGAGGCGAGGCAACCAGCTTTAGTTTATGCTGCTCGTCGCCGAGAAGACAAGGATGCCCCAGATGTGATAATGAGTATGTTCTTTATACATGATTTACCTTACACTGCATTGATTGATATTGGATTGACACATTCATATGTTGCATGCAATGTGACTAAACCTTTGGGTGATATGGTTGAAATTACTGCAAATGAGATTACTGTGATAAGTTCGTTAGGCCGGTCAGTGGGAGTGAATAAAGGGAGGTACCCTTAGTAGTCCAAGGGGTTACCTTTTTAGCGGATATGATGGAACTACTGTTTAGTGAGTTTGATTTAATCTTGGGTATGGATTGGCTGGTGAAACACCGAGCAACCTTAGATTGCGCTACAAAGTGAATGGTGTTAAAAACGACCGAGGATAAGGAGGTGCTGGTGATTGATGAACACCAGAATTATCTGTCGAATGTGATTTCAGCATTTAGGGCTGAGAAGTTGGTACGAAAGGGATGCGAAGCCCATTTGGCTTATATTAGCGATACGGAGGCTAAGAGCCCTACTGTTAAGGAGTTTAGAACAGTTAGGGAACTTCCTGATGTTTTTCCCAAGGAGCTGCCAGGGTTGCCGCCCAATAGAGAAGTGGAATTTGGAATCGAGTTGTTACTTGGTACGGCCCCAATGTACATCGCCCTTTATCGGGTGGCACCGAGGGAGTTAGTAGAACTTAAGGCACAGATTTAGGAATTGTTGGATCGAGGTTTCATCAACCAAGTGTGTCTCCATGGAGAGCACCGGTGTTATTCGTAAAGAAGAAAGATGGGACGTTACGAATGTGCATCGACTACCGACAGTTGAACAAGTTAACTATTAAAAACAAGTACCCTCTGCCAAGAATCGATGATCTTTTTGATCAATTTAGGGGAGCTTCCATTTTCTCGAAGATTGATCTGCATTTGAGGTATCAATAATTGAGGGTTAAGGAGGTGGATGTTTATAAGACAACTTTCAGAACTCATTATGGGCACTACGAGTTCTTGGTGATGCCATTTGAGCTGACAAACGCACCTGCCGCTTTCATGGATCTCATGAATCAGTTCTTCTAACCCTACCTGGATCGGTTCGTGGTGGTTTTTATAGATGACATCTTAGTGTACTCAAGAAATAAGGATAAACATGATGCACACTTAAGGATCGTGTTACAGATTTTGAGGGAGAAGCAACTGTATGTCAAATTCAGTAAGTGCAAATTTTGACTAAAGGAGGTTACTTTTCTAGGACATGTGGTGTCAGTTGAGGGAATTAAGGTGGATCTTCGAAAAATTGAAGCAGTGTTAGATTGGAAACCACCTAAGTTAGCGTCGAAAATCTAAAGTTTTCTGGGCTTGGCAGGGTACAATAGGCGGTTTGTTGAGGGCTTTTCATTAATTACTGCACCTTCAACTAAGTTGTTGAGGAAGGGGGTGCCGCTTGATTGGACGGACAAGTAGCAAGAGAGTTTTGGAAAGCTTAAGAAGGTTTTAACTGAGGTCCTTATGTTGATCTAGCTAGAGCCTGGGAAGGAGTTTACGGTTTATACTGACGCGTCGCATGTGGGCTTGGGCTATGTATTGATGCAGGAAGGAAAGGTGGTTGCATTTGCATCACATCAACTTAAGACTCACGAGGTGAATTACCCAACCCATGACTTGGAACTAATTGTGGTGGTTTTCGCACTAAAAATATAGAGGCATTATTTATACGGAGAGAAGTGCATAATTTATTCGGACCATAAGAGTTTGAAGTACCTCCTTACCCAAAATGAGCTAATCCTTAGGCAGAGTAGGTGGGTGGAATTATTGAAGGATTATGATTGTATGATTGAATACCACCCTGGCAAAGCACATGTGGTGGCCAACACGTTAAGTGGTAGGGTTAAGTTGGACTTGAGGGCTATGCTCGCCCGTTTAAGCTTGTTGGATGATGGTAGCTTGTTAGCTGAGCTTCAAGTATAGCCGGTGTGGGTCGAGGAGATAAAGAGTAAGTAGTTAGTGGATGAGACTTTGGGTGCTCGTTTTAGACAAGTAGAAAATAGGGAGACGTCAGACTTTGGGATAAATAGTGAAGGAGTGTTGTGTTTCCGTGGGAGAATGTGTATACCAAAGGATGAGGATCTAAGGTAGTCTATTCTGCGGGAAGCACATAGCAGTCTCTATGCTATGCATCCTGGCAGAAACAAGATGTATCAGAATTTACACGAGCTTTATTGGTGGCCTAGACTTAAGCGCGAGGTTATGGAGTTCGTAAGTAAATGCTTGGTTTGTCAAAAGGTGAAGGCGGAACATCAGTTGCCTTCAGGATTGGTTTAGCCAGTAAAGATTTGGAAGTGGGAAAAGATTACTATGGACTTTGTTAGTGGGCTACCCTTGATGCCTACTAAGAAAGACTCGATATGGGTTATAGTGGATCGATTAACCAAGTCTGCCCATTTTGTACCTGTCCGCACTGATTACTCGTTACAACAGCTGGTTAGGTTGTATGAGGCGGAGATTGTAAGATTGCATGGAGTGCCAGTTTCCATAATATCTGATAGGGACCCACGTTACACTTTGTGATTTTGGAAGAAGCTGCACGAGGCGTTGGGTACTAAGTTGAACTTCAGTACAGCATTCCACCCTCAAACTGATGGACAGTCGGAAAGGGTGATCCAAGTTTTGGAAGATATGTTGAGGGGCTGTGTAATTGAGTTCCAAGGTAGCTGCGAAGACTATTTGCCGTTAGCTGAATTTACAAACAATAATAGTTATGAAGAAAGTATTGGGATGGCTTTGTATGAAGCACAGTATGGGCGAAGGTGTCGAACTCTAATAGTTTGGAAGAAATTAGGCGAACAAAAAGTTTTGGGCACTAAGTTAGTAGGATTCGGGATCGGTTGAAGGAGGCCTCGAATAGGCAGAAGTCGCATGCTGACCTTAAGCGTCGATTGATTGAGTATGTAGTGGGGGACTTAGTTTTTCTTAAGGTCTCTCCATGGAAGAACGTATTAAGGTTTGGATGGAAGGGGAAGCTAAGCCCAAGGGTCATTGGGCCATATCAGGTTGTGAGGCAGATTGGGCCAGTCGCTTATCAGTTGGAATTACCTTCTGAACTAAGCCAAATCCACAACGTGTTTCATGTTTCCATGCTAAGACGGTATCGTTCAGATCCTTCACATGTCGTGATGGTTGGAGAGACTCCAAGGTGGCTAGCTAGCAAGACGACTTGGACTTCTTTTCTTAAGCCTATAATTTCTAGTATTTAAAGTTATTTTAGTTTGAAATTTAATAATGCCTTTCCTCTGGTTATTATTCAAATTAGAACTATATTTATTATTATGCTTTATATTTACTAGAAGTAGAACATGGTTTTCTTAAAATCATAACTGTTTTTGAATACTACGTTTCTGCAACTCAATTTTTAAATGACAAGTTTCATAGATCATCTATTTTAAATAAAGCTTCCGCAACTTAAAAGAGATTTTACAAAGTAATTATTATCATACAAGAAGGACTAGTTTTTCTTTAAAATACACCTCGTTTTGAAAGCAACAAATACAAGCTGAGATTTTACTCAAGGTTTTATTTTAAAGAAAGATTTTCAATGAAAACAAGGTTTTCAATAAAATACTTCAATGTGACACGCTGGATCTGGCCATAACGTCCAGGCCGGGTTTGGGGTGTTACATTTAGTGGTATTAGAGCCAGGTTAAGGTACTGAGAAGAAAGTTCGTCCCATTAGTCAAAGTACTTTGGCGTAATCACAAGGCTGAGGAGGCTACTTGAGAACCTGAGGAAGCGATAAGACATCAATATCCTCTTGGTTCAGGTAAAATTTCGAGGACAAAATTTCTTTTAGGGGGTAGAGTTGTAACGCCCCAAAAATCCCAAACTTTCTTTATTACCGATTTTGATAAAAGGTGTGCTTAATATTCCTAGTCAAGTGTTATTTATGTGATAATAGGCCTTGGTAAAGTTATGAGTTCGAACTTTAGGGTGAAGGAAATTATAATTTAATAATTAAAAGAACCTTGGTGGCAAGTAGTTTGGTTTTTAAATAAATGAAGGAGGAATTAGATAGAAGGAGCCTTGTGTTGTAGTGGCAAGTAGCGTCACATGCAGGGCTTAAAGGTGGCGTCACATGCATGGCAAGGAGGTTTAGGTTTCGAATCCCTCCTTGCTCAAAAGAAGGATTTATTTTTCCTCAATAAATGGTCAGTAGTGGCGATGGATGTGAACTCTAAAGGGAGTGATTAGAGGAGAAATTTAAGGAATGGATTAAGGAGTAATCAGGGAGAAAAGTTAGGAGATGAGGGGCATAGAGAAGTGGAGTCGAATTAGAAATTTAGGGATAGGTAAAATCAGCTATAGTATATATAGGTGCCGATTTTGAGAATTCAAGGCTAATGCCGAATTCTTTCTTTCTTTTTACCGAAAACACTTTTCTATTCAAATATCTAAAATTATTCTTTCTCTTTTAGTTTGTGCCAATTTCTTCCCTTCCTTTCTCATCAAACTCATTTCTTTCTCGCTTCTAGTTACTTTCTCTAAAGCCAAATATCTTTTGTCCAAAATCTTGTTGTGTCGCCACTTTTTCTTCAACGTTGGCCGATCGATTCTTGTGTAAGTGCTTTACTTTCTTTTAATTGGTCTTCCTAGTACCGATTTCTTCTCTTCCTCACTCTTTCTAAACTAGTTTGGTAGGGGATTAGTATCAAATCTCAGATTTCAGATCTCTGCCAAATTGCTCCTTAGGCATTTTGGGGTTTCAGGTAATTTTTCCTCTTTTATTGGTTAAGGTTGGCCGAATGGCCATGGATGATTTAAGAGTGACTTAAGATGATTGCGAGTCACTTGTTGTTTGGTTCTCAATGATTAAGATTGATGCAGATTTAAGAAATACTCGTGATTACTGATCAAGGAAGGATTGTTAAGGCTTGTCATTCAAGGTAAGGCAAAGGTGAGATTTTTGGTTTTCGGTGATCGTATTTGATAAGTGTGTGATTAATCATTGAGTGACATCGTTTGTAGGTTCGTGGCTAAAGAGATCGTGACACGTTTTAGTACTAGGTGTGTACATACACTGTACACACACAGTAGACCGGCAAATTCTGAAATGCCGGAAAACCAAAATGTCGAAACGCCGGAAGTTTGGCTACACTAGTCTTGCGAGTGCACGAACACTTGTAAGGGGGAAACCGATAGGTTATCATAGGCCCCATGAGCGATGCCACGGACTTGGGCCGTGTATTGGCCAATCGGGCCAGAATGGGCTAAATGGGCCCGATGGGCTGTAGGGCCCATAATAGGCAAATTTGGCAATTTGATACTATGTGATGAAAAATCATATGATTTCATGACTATGAATGTGATTGGGCCTGACGGGCCATATGAAAGTAATTGGGCCCGATGGGCCATATGAATGAGATTGGGCCTAAAGGGGCCCAATGAATAAGTATGGATCTGTTAGTGTTTAGTATGGGGATATGGACCCAATTTTTTGGAAACTACCCAATCAAGCATAAAACTTAAATAATTAATTAATTGCGACTGTGGACGAGTCATAAGGTTAAGGTGTGGCAATGGGTATATGCATGTCTAGGATTGGATCTAGGGAGAGCTTGGTACTTAAGCGGTCTTAATGACTCACCTCCTCTTCTCTGGGATCGTACCTAGTGCATAGTATTTGTTCACTTTAGCCAACGACGAATTGTTAACGGGCTAAGGTAAGTAATAAACCCATAATAAAGAGAAATTACCGAAAATACCCCTAAGGGCGGAAATGACTAAAATACCCCTATGTGTGGAAGATTTATGGATGTTACATGTATACCTGCTGCATTCATATGATATTTTGTTTAGGTTGCATATGGGTTATGAATTATGGAACGGATGAAGTATATGAGGATCGCATGATTGCTTGACGACCGTAGATCCACCAATGGCTATTAAGCCCAATATTTGATTAGCACCTTGCTGCAATGAAGGTAGTACCACAACCGGGCTACCATTGGAGTGTATCAGATGGATGGGTCGATAATTATATCCCTACATGGTGTGTATCGGGGGATGGAGATGGTGTGTAGCGGTTGGACGGGTGGGATATGTGCATATTTGATTGCTTTACATTTGTTCTGAAATTGAATTAGGCTCAGGCCCAAAAAGACTTGCTATTGCGTGCTTTTCTATTTGTCGAGGGTTGTACAGACTGAGTTTTTGAAAACTCACCCCCTCTTTTATTTTTCTCAGGTGATCTTCAGTAGGTGGTTCGACGGTTGGAGGGACTTCGAGGTGGCCAGCTAGCAAGGCAACTTGGACTTCTTTTCTTAAGCCTATAATTTCTAGTATTTAAAGTTATTTCAGTCCAGAATGTAATAAGGCCTTTCCTCCGGTTATTATTCAAATTAGGATTATTTTTATTATTATACTTTATATTTGCTAGAAGTAGAACATGGTTTTCTTAAAACCGTAACTGTTTTTGAATACTACGTTTCCGCAACTCAATATTTAAATGACAAGTTTCATAGATCATCTGTTTCAAATAAAGCTTTCGTAACTAAAAAGAGATTTTACAAAGTAATTATTATCATACAAGAAAGAATATTTTTTATTTAAAATACACCTCACTTTGAAAGCAACAAATACAAGATGGGATTTTACTCAAGGTTTTATTTCAAAGAAGGGTTTTCAATGAAAATAAGGTTTTCGATAAAACACTTCAATGTGACACGCTGGATATGGCCATAACGTCTGGGCCAAGTTTGGGGTGTTACAGTTTCTTTCCATCCAATAAACCCTAATTCATTCTCTTTTGGACTATTTACTGGCCAGTTCATCTTTCTTTTGCTGTAATTTCATCTTTTGTGACAACTAATTCGTTATAATTTCGTTTGACTCTTTTTTGTGACAACTAATTTGCTTTCGTTATTTCTCATTTCAATTTACATTCGTCTAGAGATTTAGGATAAATCCACTACTTAGACAGGCTACGATCCTATTCCGCATAAGTGTTGTATCATTCTTTATCATTTGGTATCAAATTTGGGCGTTTTGGGTGTTCATTGTTGGTTTCTAATCTAATTTCCATTGCGAAACAGCCTATAAGCAGTTTTTACCTTGAATGTCTTTCAAGAAAATGTATTTTTGAGTGGGTAAATATTTTTCAATTGATTTGAAATTTTATATACTAATTCTTGACACAGTATTACAATATAAAAGAATAATTTCCACAAAATAGGTAATAAAAAGGTACAAAAAAAATGAAAAAAAGAAGAAAATAAAAATATATTCTGTGAGTTGAATTTTGTGCCAAAATTGTAACACCCCTCACCCTTATTCAATGTTGGAATAGGATTAAGGAGCATTACCGAACTTATAACACATCTAATTGTACTTTTCTCATACATTCAATAAATTCGTACAATCATCATTCATTCTCAATCAATCGGTCCCTTATAATAGCTTACGAGGCCTTAAACATGCTTTAAGAGTGGTTTGGGACTAAACTAATAACTTATAAAACTTTCACAAAACTTTGAAATTTTCTTAAAACAGAAGACAACCACCCGTGTGGGCAGGCCATGTGCCTCACATGACCACCAGACACGCCCGTGTTACAAGACGTGTGAAAACAGGGGTTACATACTGACTTGGGTCACACGGCCAACCACACGCCCATGTGTCTAGCCCATGTGCTCTTCGAAGTAGCCACACATGCCTGTGTGCCAGGCTATGTACTAGGCTGTGCGAACCCTGTAGGGTATACTGACTTATGCAACACAGCCAAGTCACAGGCCTGTGTGCTAGGCCGTGTGCAAAATAGGGGCTATACTGACTTGTACCATACGGCTGATCACACGCCCATGTGTGAGACCATGTGGAGCTTACTAATTCACTTTAATTTCAACACCAGGGGACATATGGCCATGTAACATGATCATGTGTCACACACGATTGAGACACATGCCTATGTCTCTGCTCGTGTGGACAAAAATAGGCTATTTACCGAGCCATTTTGCCACCCCATATATTCATATACCTAAACAACCTAAATGGTTCCAAATCATACCATAAATATCACTCAATTCAGTCACAATCAAGGCAAATTCATACCATTTTCAAATATCGTTAAACACATTATAAAATGTCATTAACATATCTAATAACATATACCAAACATATATCATTGTTCCAATCCACAAGCATAACACCAATTCCACAAATCTTATAATATAATCCACAAATCTTATAATATTAACCATAAACACACTTATATATAAAACCAAACTAACCAAGTTAAGCTAAATCTAATGGCTATATATACAAACAAAACATAACCATTCACAAGCCTTCTCAAATGGAGAAATTCACTACCAAAACATAACCACAATGACCATAATCCTATACATGCCATATGACCAAACCAAGAGCTCAAAAGTACCAAACTGATGGTTGGATAGTGTGATGTAGCCTCAGATGATCCCCGAGTCTGAGCTAGCTTCTATATCACTATAAAACACGAGAAAATACATAAAGTAAGCTAATAAGCTTAGTAAGCTCGTATGATATAAACTTAACAAATCAGAAATACAACATTCATCAATCCAAACCTATTATCATGTACTTTATTATTACTAACAAACCTTTAACCTGCTTATTCATAAGCTTATATACAAACTTGGTAACTTCTTCGATTTTAAGCTCATAATATACATGTACATACCTGTACCAATCTTTAAAAAGTTGATACACAAACGGAATACTGTTGAATACTCAATGTCTAGCACACTAAGTGTCATACTCGATATCTCGCAGACTAAGTGTCGTACAATGCCAAAGCTATCTCAAATCGCACACTAAGTGCCATATATAGCCGAAGCTATATCGAATCGCACACTAGGTGCCATGTATAGTAGAAGTTATGTTGAATCGCACACTAAGTGCCACAAATAGCCGATTTGTCGTCGAACATAATTGTAGTCCTGTATACACAATTTATAAAATATCAAAGCACTAAAAGCATAACTATTACAGTGCTTAATACATACGAACTTACCTCGGATGTAAAAAAGACGAAATAAGTCATTTAGTCGATAACTTTTGTTTTTCCCCTATCTAAAATTTTTTTTCTTTTCTTGATCTAAAAAAATTCAAAATTAACTTATTTAATCATCTCCCTATTCAATTTAATCCAAAATACACATTAGGGCTATTTTACACATTTACCCCTAAACTTTCACATTTTTACAATTTAGTCCTCAATACATAAAATCAAAAATTCATGCAAATTTCACAACACCCATGCTTAGCCGAATTACCATAAGGCCCTTAGCAGCCCATATTTTCAATTTATTTCATATTTTAACCACAAAGTTTTCACATTTCACAATTTAATCCCTATTTTGCATTTTCACTAAAAATCATTTCACAACACCCATGCTTAGCCGAATTACCATAAGGCCCCTAGTAGCCCATATTTTCAATTTATTTCATATTTGAACCACAAAGTTTTTACATTTCACAATTTAATCCCTATTTTGCATTTTCACTAAAAATCACTTACCAAAACTTGTATATCTATCAAAAATCATTCTTAATCTATCAAGAAAATTCAAGATACACATGTATTCATCTATGGCATCATTCAAAATCTTTAACAATTTTGCAAAATAGTCCTTGGGCTGGCTAGACCTAGTGCAACGATCTCAAAAACGTAGAAATAATTAAAAACGGGACAAAAATCACATACCTATTGACAATTTAGGGTTGGCTGAAACAAGATTTTTCCATGGCCATATTAACCTTCCATTTTCAGTTGAAGAATAAATAATGAAGAAAGCTTTTAATTTGGTTTTCTTTAATTTATGTTTAATAACCAATTTCCAAAATTAACCTTTAAAAACATTTGTAATTACACCTAATACCACTCCACTATCATCCATTAACATATTAATGGGATATTTACAACATAAGGACCTTTACTTTAAGGTTCTATAGCTATTTGACGCCTTTAGCTAATAGAACACCAATTTTACACTTTAAACGATTTAGTCATTTTTATCAAATTAACTAACCAAATGATATAATTACTTCATGAAACTTCCACACCATCACATATTCATATTGGAAACATTAAAATATTAATAAAATAAATATTTTGACATCGAATTTTTGGTCTTGAAACCACTGTTCTGATTTAACTGAAAAACGGGTTGTTACAACTCTACCCCTTTAGGGATTTTCATCCCCGAAAATGCGACTAGTGAATAGGTTTGGGTATTGTTTTCTCATAGCATCCTCAGGTTACTATGTAGCTTATTCGATCCCATGTCGATGCCATAATTTTTTCACTAATGCGATTCTCTTATTTCTGAGCTCTTTGATCTCACGAGCTAAAATTCAAATCGGGTTTTCATTGTATGATAAATCTGACTGTATCTCAACTTTAGTTTGAGAAATAACATTCGAAGGATCTAATCGATATCTTCATAGCATCGATACGTGAAACAAATTATGTATTTTTTCTAATTTAGACGGTAAGGACAGCCGATACGCCACTAAGCCAACTCGTACAGTAATCTTATACGGTCCGATGAATCGCGAAATCAATTTCTCTTTCTGACCAAATCGCAATATCTTTTTCCACGGCAACACTTTCAAAAACACTTTATCCCTGATCTTGAACTCAATATATTTCTGTTTCAAGTTTGCGTATGATTTCTATTGATCTGAAGTTGCTTCCAAACTATCACGAATTACTTTCACTTTTTCTTTAATCTCTCTGATCAAATCAACCCCGTAAATCTTATTTTCACTGAGCTCACTCTAGTACAATGGTGTTCGACATTTACGACCGTATAGAGCTTCGTATGGTGCCATCTTAATACTCGTCTGAAAACTATTATTATATATGAATTCAATCAACGGTAAGTATTTTTCCTAACTACCCTCAAACTCTAGAATACAACATCTTAACATATCTAAGAGAATCTAAATAACTCTCTTAGTCTGACCATCAGTCTGAGGATGAAAAGTAGTACTAAAATTCAACCATTTTACCAGAGCTTCTTGCAGTTTATTCCAGAATTACGATGTAAAACTTGGATCTCTATCAGAAATAATAGATAGTGGCACCCGGTGCAATCTAGCTATCTCAGAGATGTACAATTCAACTAATCTATCAAGTGAGAAATCTGTACGTACCGATATGAAATGAGCAGATTTCGTTAGTCGATCAATGACAACCCAGATAGCATCTTTCTTTTTCAGAGTTAGGGGCAGTCCCGATAGAAAGTCCATTGTAATTCTATCCCGTTTCCACTTGGGAATCATCACAGGCTGCAATAAACCAGATGGTACTTGATGTTCAGCTTTGACTTGCTGACAAATCAAACATTCAGAAACAAACTTCGATATATCTCGTTTCATGTCGTGCCACCAATAAAGTTATTTCAAATCTTTATACATTTTCATGCTTCCCAGATGTACTGATAAACAACTACTGTGTGCTTCATTTAGAATCTTCCAAATGAGCTTTGAATTTCTTGGTACACGTATTCTATCACGAAACATCAAACAGTCATCAGATCTTATTCAAAACTCTGAATTAGAAGTCGACTCATACTGAGCTCATTTTGCTTGCAATTCATTATCAAATTTTTGAGCCTCATAAATCTATTGTAGAAATAACGGTCTCGCTTTCAACTCAGCTATTATTGAACCATTGTCAGACAAAGCTAATTGTGTGTTCAAAGCATGTAAAGCAAATAAGGATTTTTGACTCAAAGCTTCAGCAACTACATTCGCTTTCCTCGGATGATAGTCAATCACTAATTCATAGTCTTCTATCAATTCTAACCATCTCTGCTGTCGCAAATTCAAATCTTTCTGAGTCTTCAAATATTTCAAGCTTTTATGGTTGGTATAAATATGGCATTTCTCACCAAACAACTAATGATGCCAAATTTTCAATGCGAACACTATCGCGGCTAACTCTAGATTGTGCGTTGGATAATTCTTTTCCTGCAGCTTCAACTGTCTCGAGGAATAAGCTAAAACTTTGCCTTCTTGCATCAAAACACAAACCAAGCCATTTAACGATGCATCATTGAAAACTACAAATTCTTTACCCGACTCAGGCTGAACTAACACTGGTGCCTCTGTCCATAATGCTTTCAACTGCTCAAAGCTCTGCTAACACTTTTCTGACCACTCAAATTTAACATCTTTTTGAAGTAATCGTGTCATTAAAGTTGCAATCATCGAGAAGCCTTTCATAAATCGTCTATAATAACTGGCTAGCCCCAGAAAACTACGGACTTCGGATACCTTTTTCAGAGGCTTCCAATCTATAATCGCAGAAATTTTTCTTGGGTCAACTCGGATACCCGCGGTTGAAACTATATGTCCCAAAAAATGAACCTCTCTTAACCAAAACTCACATTTGCTGAACTTTACAAACAACTGTTTATCTCTTAAAGTTTGTAACACGATTCTCGAATGCTCGGCATGCTCAGATTCATCACGAGAGTAAATTAAAATGTCATCAATAAATACAACTACGAATCGGTCTAAGTACAGCCTAAAAATCCGATTCATCAAGTCCATAAAAATAGTAGGTGCATATATTGGTCCGAAAGGCATAAAAAGAAATTCGCAGTGTCCGTACCTTGTTCTAAATGCAATCTTTATCACATCTGAGTCTTTAACTCGCAACTGATAATAACCTGATCTCAAATCAATTTTCAAAAACACTATTGCCCCTTTTAACTGATCAAACAAATCATCTATTTGTGGAAAAGGGTATTTATTCTTTATTGTCACTTTATTAAGCTGTCTATAATCAATACACATTCTTATCATGCCGTCTTTCTTCTTTACAAACAATACTGGTACACCTCAGGGCAAATAACTCTGTCGTGCAAAACCTCTATCTATAAACTCTTGCAACTATGCTTTCAATTCTTTTAACTCTGTTGAGCCATTCTGTATGGAGCTATCGATATCGGCATTGTTCCTGATACTAATTCAATAACTCAACCTTTCTAATAGGTGGTAAACCTGGTAACTCTTCTGGAAATACATCTGGATACTCGCAAACAACTGGTACTAATTCAATCTTTGTTTCTGACACTTTTGTATCAAGTACGTATGCATCATAGCCCTTTTTCATACATGCCTGGTCTAACACAAATGATATCACAGTAGGTAACTCACTCGAATTATCAAACTCAATCCGAAGAATTTCACTGTTTTGACATTTCAATTTGATAATCTTTCGTCTACAATTCACAATTGCATCATGCATAGTTAGCCAGTCCATACCCAGAATCACGTCAAACTCATCAAATGGTAGAAGCATCAAGTCAGCCAGAAAATAGTAACCCCGAGTTATCAAAGGACAATTCTTACAAATTTTATCAACTAAAATAGACTTGCCTAAAGGGTTCGTTACTTTAATTACAAACTCTGTAGACTTGTCATGTAAAATCTTTTTAAATACTAAATTCATACAGATATATGAATGGGTTGATCCAGGATTTATTAATGCAACTATATCAGTATCGAAAAGAGAAAAAATACTGTAATAACGTCTGGCGATGATGCTTTCTCCCATGCATGAATAGCATAAGCTTGGGTAGGTGCTCGTGCCTCAGATCTCATAGCAGAATCTCTCATCACACCTCACCACTAGATACATTTCTCATATTTCTTGGTGGTCTCCCTTTCATTGTTGTATTGCTCGATTGCATGCTGAGATTTATCTTTTTCATTTAGCTCGGGACAATCTCTGATAAAATAATCTCCTGAACTACAACTATAACAAACTCTATTATTATTTTTCACCCAGCAATCTCCAAAATGCCGTCTTCCACACTATTGACATTCGGGCTTGATATCTTTTATGTTGCCAACACTTGATACTGATGTGGCTTGAGCTTTAGGGCTGGTGTATTACTTTCCACGATCTCTATTGGAATATCCCGTTGAAGTGATCTGTTAGTTAAAATAATCTCTGGGTTTCTTCAATGAGGAATGATAAGGTTTACACATCGATCTCTTCCTCAAATCTCTTGCCTCTGAATCAGCCTTTCTCTTTTCTTTGCTAAGTTCCTCAGCTTTACAAGCTCTGTCTACTAAAACAAAAAATTCCTTTAGTTTTAAAATTCCAACGAGAAGTTTAATGTCTCCAATCAACCTATTTACAAATCGCTTGCACATGATTTCTTCATTTCCTGAGCATACTTGCTCAATCGTAGAAATTCTCTTTCATACTCTGTCACGGTCATTCGGCCCTGTTTCAACTCTAGAAACTCTTTATGCTTTTGATCAAGGAACCGCTAACTTATATACTTTTTTTGAAACTCTGTCTGAAAGAATTCCCAAGTCACTAGCTCTCTCGGTACTACAGACACCAAAGTATTCCACCATTGATATGTTGTATCTCTCAACAATGAAAAGACACACTTTAGACATTCAACTGGCATGCATGAAAGTTCATCAAACATTCGAATCATATTTTCAAGCCAAAACTCAGCTCTCTCAGGATCATAATAAACATTAGCTCTAAACTCTTCAGCCCCATGTTTGCAGATCTTGTCAACTAGAGGCTTATTCAATCTTAAAAGCTTGACTCCTTGCGGAGTTATAGGTATCAGTTGGGGATTAGGAGGGAGTGGGGGTTGTTGAGTAGCCGAGTTTGTTAATATATTGATTGAACCATTCATTCATCATTTGGAAGAAGGCTTCTTTAGCCTCTTCTCCTTGGCTACCTGTCACAGGTTTAGAATCAGATGGCGTAACCCTTGTATGTGAGCAGGCACATTACTCTCAACCTCATCGGCTATAGCTCGATTGGGATCCATTACTGTATGAAAACACAGTTTAAAACGTCAAGAGTCATCACACTATCTCAGTTTATATATATGGCATGTATAGCTAGACTCGTAAATGCTACGCTAGACTCGTAAATGCTACGTTAGTCCTAGAATCAACTAAACTGTAGCTTTGATACCAATCAATATAACACCCCTCACTCGTATCCAATGCTAGAATAGGGTTACGGAGCATTACCAAACTTATAACACATATAACTGTACTTTTCTCATACATTTAATCAATTCGTACAATCATCATTCATCCTCAATCAATTGGTCCCTTATAATGGCCTACGCGGCCTTAAATATACTTTAAGAGTGATTCGGGACTAAACCGATAACTTATAAAACTTTCACAAAACTTTGAAAATTTTCTCAAAACAGAGGACACACACCCCTATAGGCAGGCTGTGTGTCCCACACGATCACCAGACACGCCCGTCTCATAAGCTGTGTGAAAACAAGGGGTAGATACTGACTTGGGTCACATGGCCAACCACACACTTGTGTGTCTAGCCCGTGTGCCCTTTGAAGTAGCCACACATGCTTGTGTGCCAAGCCGTGTACTAGGCCATGCCAAACTTGTAGGGTATACTGACATATGGAACACGGCTAAGACATACGCTCGCGTGCTAGGCCGTGTGCAAAATAGAGGGTATACTGACTTGTACCACACGGCCGATCACACGCCCATGTGTGAGACCATGTGGAGCTTACTGACCTTCACTTCAATTTCAAAACTAGGTGACACATACACGTGTAACATGATCGTGGTGTCACACACGACTGAGACACATGCCTGTGTCTCTGCCCATGTGGACAAAAATAGGCTATTTACCAAGCCATTTTGCCATATATGCATATACCTAAACAACCCAAATGGTTCCAAATCATAACATAAATATCACTCAATTCAGTCACAATCAAGGCAAATTCATACCATTTTCAAATATCATTAAACACATTATAAAATGGCATAACATATCTAATAACATATACCAAACATACATCATTGTTCCAATCCACAAGCATAACACCAATTCCACAAATCTCATAATATAAACCATAAACACACTTACATATATACAACCAAACTAACCAAGTTATGCCAAATCTCATGGCTATATATACAAACAAAACATAAACATTCACAAGCCTTCTCAAATGGAAAAATTCACTACCAAAACATAACCAAAATGACCATAATCCTATACATGACATATGACCAAACCAAGAGCTCAAAAGTACCAAAGTGATGGTTGGATAATGTGACATAACCTCCGACGATCCCCGAGTCTGAGCTAGCTTCAATATCACTATAAAACAAGGGAAAATACACAAAGAAGGCTAATAAGCTTAGTAAGCTCATATGATATAAACTTAACTAATCACAAATAAAACATTCATCAATCCAAACATATTATCATGTACTTTATGATTACTAACAAACCTTTCACCCTCTTTTTTATAAGCTTATATACAAAATTTGTAACTTCTTCAATTTTAAGCTCATAATATACATGTACATACCTATACCAATCCTTAACAAGTTCATACATACACGGAATACCGTTGAATACTCAATGTCTCACACATTAAGTGCCATAGTCGATATCTCGCACACTAAGTGTCATACATAGCTGAAGCTATCGCAAATCACACACTAAGTGCCATATATAGACGAAGTTATGTCGAATCACACACTAAGTGCCACAAATAGCTGATTTGTCATCAAACATAACTGTAGTCCTGTATACACAATTTATGAAATATAAAAGTACTAAGAGCATAATTATTACAATGTTTAATACATACGAACTTACCTCGGATGTGAAAAAGACGAAATAAGTCATTTAGTCGATAACTTTCATTTTCCCCAATCCAAAACCGAATTTTGCTTTTCCTGATCTAAACATGTTCAAAATTAACTTATTTAATCATCTCTCTATTCTATTTAATCCAAAATACATATTAGGGCTATTTTACACAATTGCCCCCAAACTTTAACTTTTTTACAATTTAGTCCTCAATACATAAAATCACAAATTCATGCAAAATTCACAACACTCATGCTTAGCCGAATTACCATAAGGCCCCTAGCATCCCATATTTCCAATTTATTTCATATTTTAACCACAAAGTTTTCACATTTCACAATTTAATCCCTATTTTTCATTTTCACTAAAAATCACTTAACAAAACTTGCATATCTATCAAAAATTATTCTTAATCTACCAAGATAATTCAAAATGCACATGTATTCATCAATGGCATCATTTAAAATCTTTAACAGTTTTGCAAAATAGTCCCTGGGCTAGCTAGACATAGTTGCAATGATCTCAAAAATGTAGAAATCATTCACAACCGGACGAAAATAACATACCTATTGACAATTTAGGGTTGGCTACAAAAAGATTCTTCCATGGCCTTATTAACCTTCCATTTTTAGTTGAAGAAAAATTAATGAAGAAAGCTTTTAATTTGGTTTTATTTCATTTATGTTTAATAACCAATTTCCAAAATTAACCTTTAAAAACATTTGTAACTACACATAATACCACTCCACTGTCATCCATTAACATATTAATGGGTTATTTACAATATAAGGACCTTTACTTTAAGGTTCTATAGCTATTTGATACCTTTAGGTAATAGAACACCAGTTTTACACTTTACGCGATTTAGTCCTTTTTATCAAATTAACTAACCAAACGATAAAATTACTTCACAAAACTTTCGTACCAACACATATTCATACTGAAAACATTAAAATATTAGTAAAATAAATATTTTGACCTCAGATTTTTGGTCCCAAAACCACTATTCTGATTGAACTAAAAAACGGGCTATTACAAAAACTTTCCAGATTAGACTTAAATTATTTGAGGAGGCTCTATTTTAAATTTCATGATTTTTGGAAATTGGGAACACCACAAACAAATATTTTCAAGTTGTTCTGCAATTTTTCAGCTTTTCGGGTTTCAAAAAATTTCATTGACTCTTAGCCTTAGGTTTTCATTTGTTTTAGTTTTTTTATTGTTCCTTTACATTCTAGCACTTTATTGTTTCTTGTGTTAGTAGGTTAAAGCACGTTGCACATTCCTTCCTGCATGAAACACAATTCTTTAGTGTCTACCCACTTTTGGGCTCCTAGTGTCGTTAGGATATTTGGTAGCTAGATTCTTTAACATTCTAATTAATTTTCATAAATACCCCAAAAGGACTCACAAGAATAATTTTTACCTCAATGAAAATTCAATTTTAGTTTTGAGTGCATAACAATGATATTTGTTTACTTTTTTTCCTTTTTGATTGTTGTGTTTTTTTAGATTTGTCCCAGAGTGACACACAACTAGTAAGCATCGAAAATCTTGCTGGTTCCGCAACAAAATTACAACGTAACCTTAATGATGTCAATGATAAGTTCAAAAACAGGTTCGATAGGTTGCAACAAACTTTAGATGATCGAGCTGCAATTGAAAGACAAAGGGATGTTATGTAACAACCTATTTTTAGTGAAATCAGAATAGTGGTTTTAGGACCACAAATCCGAGTTGAAAAGAAAATTTATTTTAAAAATTATTGCATGGTCTGTATCATGATAGGAAAAACGTATGAAAATTTTGATAAAAAAATTTTACTGATTTCATGTTTAATTATAGAAAGGACCAAATTGCATAAAACGTAAAAGTTGAGTTCTAGTAGCTATAGGTATAAATAGCTATGGAATTTAAAACTTGAGGTCCTTATATGGTAATTACACCATTAAATGGAGTTAGTAGATATTTATGATGCATCATCCATGGAAAATTAGAAAAAGAAAAGGACTAAATTGGAATATGAAACAAATAAAGATGATAACAACTTAATATCATCTTATTTCATCATCTTCCCCAAATTACTTTTATGGAAACCCTAGCTAAGAGAGAGAACTTCAAGCAAGCATAATTAGGTAAGTAATCATGTCTCATTTTTAGTAATTTTTACATTTCTGAGATCGTAACAACCTAATCTAACTATTTTGGGGATTAATTTGAAAATTTATCAAAGTATCAAAGTTTTTCCAAGGATAAATATGCTAAAATTTTGAAATTTATGGTAGAAAATGAAAGGTTACTGATAGATAAACAATTTTGTAAAGTGAATTGTCATGAAATTGTGATTTAGGGATTAAATTGTAAAGATGAAAAATTCGTGGAAAATTTTTGATTTTTATGAAATATATGTGCTATAAATGTTATATGTAAAAATTAGCTAGGCTTGGAACAAGGATTAAATTGCGTGAATTTCATTTTTTTGAGCCTAGGGACGAAATTGGAATTAATCAAAAGTATAGGGGCAAAATAGTAATTTTTCCTAAGATGTGGGTTGAATGTGAATTTTATTAATTTAATGTTAATTCATTTATATAGATCCGAATAACTCAAATACTAAGTTAGATCGAGGAAAAGAAAAAGTATCGGATTACTAGATTTTCGTATACAAACAAGTGACAAGGTAAATTCGTGTAAGTAGATTATATATGTTAATTTGTTTGGATTTAATGTTTAATTTGTGTGAACTGTATAAATGTTTAATGTATGAAATTAATTACATGTCCGGTATCACTCGATAAATGTTAAGTCTCGTTTGTATAAATGAAATTCGATGAATACAGGATTTCCCGAATTGGTTGTAGTCCTGCATATATTGTGGACATACCATAGCTCATATGAGCATCCTGTTATTAGTCCTCTCGAGGTTCCCATTATATAGTTCTATTAGCATTCTAATCGTTAGTAATTTTCCATGTGTTGTGGACTATCGCAGCTCTTTCTGAGCATCCTATTTACGATCGGTTGTGATCCTATATATGTTCCGGACACAAACGCAGCTCTTTTTGAGTGTCCTGATTGTAACACCCCAAACCCGGCCCAGACGTTATGGCCGAATTGGTGTGTCACATTGAAGTGGTTTAGCGAAAACCTTGTTTTCATTGAAAAGCCTTCCTTCTAAGTTACATCTCAATTACTTAATAAAAATCCATTTTCTATTGCGAAACTTTGCTTAAACCAGTTGAGTTAAGAAAACTTATCCTTAAAAACTTTAGTTGCGGAAACGTAGTATTAAAAGAAAACTATAGCTTAGAAAATCCATGTTCCATTTCTTGTAATTAAAATGCCTGAATTTAATAATCAAAACAATAATAAAAGGGGGAGGCCTTATTACAATCCATACTAAATGAAAATTACTTAATAACCGAGTAACTTATATACTTTTAAAAACCAATCCAAATTGTCTTGCTAGCTGGCCACCCAGAGTCCCTCCCGACATCGAACTTCCTACTAAGCATCACTTGAGAAAAATAAAATAGGGGGTGAGCTTTCACAAACTCAGTGTGTACAACTGTCGAAAAGTAACAAGCAAACATCATTCACCATAAAATCACACATGCAATGCGGTGCAACCCACCTTAGAAATCCATTCGCTACACACCAACTCCGTCCCCTGGTACACACCATGTGGGGATATAAATATCGACCCACCCATCTGATACACTCGAATGGTAGCCCAGTTGCAGAACTACCTTCATTGCAGCAAGCTGCCAATCACATATTGGACTTAAAAGCCATCGGTGGATCCACGGCTGTCAAGCAACCATGTGACCCTCATATACTTCCTCCGTTCCATAATTCCCAACCCCTATGCAACCTAAACAGAATATCGTATGTATACAGCAGTTATTCATGTAACATCCATACATCTTACATTCAACACTTAGGGGTATTTTGGTCATTTTCGCCCTTAAGGGCATTTCGGTAATTTTCCTTTATTACAAGTCTTACTTACCTTGGCCCGTTAACAAATCCCGTGAGCTAAGATGAACGAATACTATGCACCAGGTAGGATTCCAAAAAAGAGGAGGTGGGTCATTAAGACCGCTTAAGTACCAAGCTCTCCCTAGATCCAATCCTAGACATGCACATACCCGTTGCCACACCTTAACCCTATGACTTGTCCACGGTCCTTAATAAATTAATTAAGTTTTATGCAGTCATCATACACTAGGCCTACAACCTCTTACAAAGCCCAGACAAATCCACATACTTATATATGGCCTACTAGGCCCAATCTCTTTCATATGGCCCATCAGGCCCATTCACATTTATGTGGCCCATTAGGCCCAAATCACATTCATATGGCCACTAGGCCCAAATCACATTTATAGTCATGCTCACATACAATTTTCCATCACATAGCATTAATTATCAATTTTTGCCTATTATGGGCCCAACAGCCCATCGGGCCCATTTAGCCCACTCCAGCCCATTTGGCCAATTCACAAACCAAGTCTATGGAATCGCCCATGGGCCTCAGGTAACCTATCAATTTCCCTCTTCGAGTGTTCACGCGCTCGCAAGACTACTACAGCCAAACTTTCGGCTTTTTGGCATTTCGGTTTTTTGGCATTTCGACTTTTTGGGATTTGTCGATCTACTAGTGTGTGCAGTGTGTGTACACACCTGGTAATAAAATGTGTTGTGACTTCCTTAGCCCCAAACCTACAATAGATATCACCCTTCAATTAATCGCATGCTTAATACATATCTCCACCAAAATCGAAACCTCTACATATCTCTACCGAAATCGAAACCTCACCTTTCACCTTACCTTGCGCGACAAGTTACAATAGTTTCTTCTTTAAGCACTAACCATGATCAACTCCTAGGTCTGCACCAATCTTAACTATAAAAACCAAAATAATAGGTGACTTGTATCCAACACAAGTCCCCCTTACGTTAACTATGACCATTCGGCCAACTAAGATCAGGAGTACTTACCAAAGTCTCTTACTTGAGAAGCAAATCAGTAGAGATCCAAGGATGAGATTCGATACCAATTCCTACCCAAGGCTGATTAGAAAAAGTGAGGGACAATAATTGATACTTTAGCAAAACAAACCGATTGGAAGAGCGAACACTTACACTAGATTCGGCTAAGTGGAAAGGGTAGTGGCGGCACCAAGGGTATTCGGCTAAAAAGGTGTTCGACCCTTGAGATTTGAATGGAAAACAAATGATTATTCGGAACCAAGGGAAAAAGGAAGAAGAAGTCGGCTAAACCAAAAGTGAAATAAAGAATATTGTGTAGAGGAATGAGGGGAAATCAACACAGAGAAAAGAGAGTAAAACAAAGGGTTTTTGGCTTTTAGGGAAAAGGGTTTCTGGCAACAAGGTGAAGGGAATTCGGCAATAGCCTAGCCACCTCCCATTCGACACCTATTTATAGCCCCTATAGCCGAATTTCTCAAGCCTAAGTTCCCAATTCGGCTCCACCTCATCCTTACTCCTCATCTCCTCGTTTTTCTCCCTAATAACCCCTTGATCCTTTCCTCAAATTTCTCCTCTTAACACTCCCTACGGAGTTCAATCCAACGCGACCTCTGTCCACCTTTCAAGCAAAAAAAAAATCCCTTATTTGAGCAAAGTGAGATTCGAACCCCAGACCTCTAACACTAGCCACACGCCACTTATCCCCTGGGCCAGCAGTCTTTTTTTTGTCCAATTTTCCCTTCATTTATTCAAAAGCCCACCTATTTGCCATCAGGGTTCTTTTAATAATTTTAAGAATTAAACTATAATTTCTTTTACCCCTAGGTTCGAACTCAAACCTTGACTAATACCTACCATTACATAATTAGCACTTAATCGGAAATGCTAAGCACACAAAAAAAAAAAGAAAAATTCAAGATTTCGGGATATTTGGGTTTTGGGATTTTGGGGGCATTACAGCACTACCCCCTAAAAGAAATTTCGTCCTTGAAATTTTACCTGATTCAAATAGTTGAGGATATTGATGTCGCATCGCTTCCTCAGGTTCACAAGTAGCCTCCTCAGCCTTGTGATTACGCCATAGCACTTTGACTAATGGAACGGACTTCCTTCTTAGTACCTTAACATTACGACCAATTATTTGTATAGGCTCTTCCTCAAAAGTTAGCTCTGGCCTGACCTCAATTTCCTCAACCGCTACGACATGTGAAGGATCTGAGCGATACCGCCTCAGCATGGAGACATGAAACACGTCGTGGATTTGGCTCAATTTAGGAGGTAATTCCAGTTGATAAGTGATCGACCCAATCCGCCTTACAACCTGTTATGGCCCAATGAACCTTGGGGTTAGCTTCCCCTTCCGTCCAAACGTTAACACCTTCTTCCATGGAGAGACCTTAAGGAAAACTAATTCCCCTACTGTATACTCTATCTCACAACTCTTAAGATCAGCATACGATTTCTATCTATCTGAAGCCTCTTTCAACAGATCCCTTATCAACTTTACCTTATCCTTAGTATCTACTTCTAACTCAAGGCCCAAAACTCTTCGTTCGCCCAACTCCGTCCAACATGTTGGAGTTCGACACCTTCGCCCATATAGTGCTTCATACGGAGCCATCCTAATACTTACTTGATAGCTATTATTATATATGAATTTGGCTAACGGAAAATAGTCTTCCCAGCTACCTCATAACTCAATCACACATCCCCTCAACATATCTTCCAATACTTGGATCACCCTTTCTGACTGTCCATCAGTTTGAGGGTGGAATGCCGTACTGAAGTTCAACCTAGTACCCAGTGCCTTATGCAATTTATTCCAAAATCACGAAGTGAGACGTGGGTCCCTATCGGATATTATGGACACTGGCACTCCATGCAACCATACAATCTCTGCCACATACAACCTAGCTAGCTTTTGTAACGAGTAATCGGTACGAACCGGTACGAAATAGGTAGACTTGGTTAACCGATCCACTATAACCCATATCAAGTTTTTCTTAGTAGGCATTAAGGGTAGCCCACTAACAAAGTCCATAGTGATCCCTTCCCACTTTCAAAGTGGAATCATTACTGGCTGAAGCAATCCTGAAGGCAACTGATGCTCCGCCTTCACCTTTTGACAAACCAAGAATTTTCTTACGAATTTCGTAACGTCACGCTTAAGACTAGGCCACCAATAAAGCTCTCGCAAATTTCGATACATCTTGTTCCCACCAGGATGCATAGCATAGAGGCTGCTATGTGCTTCCCGTAGAATAGACTGTCTTAGCTCATTGTCCTTAGGTATGCACATTCTCCCACTAAAACACAACACTCCTTCACTGTTCACCCCAAATTCCGATGTCTCCCCATTCTCTACTTGCCTAAGATGAGCACCCAAGGTCTCATCCATCAATTGTTTACTCCTTATCTGCTCGATCCATATCGGTTTTACTTGAAGCTCAGCTAACAAGCTACCATCATCCAACAAACTTAAACGGGTGAGCATAGCCCTCAAGTCCGACTTAACCCTATGACTCAATGCATCGGCTACCACATTCACTTTTCCAAAGTGGTATTCAATCGTACAATCATATTCCTTCAATAGTTCCACCCACCTATGCTGCCTAACGTTTAGCTCCTTCTGGGTAAAGAGGTACTTCAAACTCTTATGGTCCGAATAAATCACGCATTTCTCCCTGTATAGATAATGTCTCCATATTTTTAGCATGAAGACCACCGTAACTAGCTCCAAGTCATGGGTTGGGTAATTTACCTCGTGAGTCTTAAGTTTCTGTGACGCATACGCAACCACATTTCCTTCCTACATCAACACGCAGCCCAAGCCCACATGCGACGCATCACTATAAATCGTAAACCCCTTCCCAGGCTCTGGCTGAATCAACATAGGGGCCTCAGTTAAAACCTTCTTAAGTTTTCCAAAACTCACTTGTTGGTTGTCTGTCTAGACAAAGGTACCCCCTCCTCAACAACTTAGTTAAAGGTGCAGCAATTAGTGAAAAGCCCTCGACAAACCTTCGATAATACCCTGCCAAGCCCAGAAAACTTCAGATTTCTGACACCGACTTGGGTATTTTCCAGTCTAACACCATTTCAATTTTTCGAGGATCCACCTTAATCCCCTCAGCTAACACCACATGTCCTAGAAAAGTAACCTCCCTTAGCCAAATTTCGCACCTACTGAATTTGGCATACAACTGCTTCTCCCTCAAAGTCTGCAATACAATCCTTAAGTGCACATCATGCTCATCCTCATCCCTTGAATACACCAAAATGTTATCTATAAAAACTACCACGAACTGATCCAAGTAGGGTTGGAAGACCCGATTCATAAGATCCATGAAAGTGGCCGGTGCGTTCGTTAGTCTGAATGGCATCACCAAGAACTCGTAGTGCACATAACAAGTTCTGAAAGTTGTCTTATGAACATCCACATCCTTAACCCTTAATTGTGATACCCGAAACGTAAGTCAATCTTCGAGAAAATGGAAGCTCCTCTAAACTGATCAAAAAGATCATCGATTCTCGACAGTCGGTACTTGTTTTTAATAGTTAACTTGTTTAACTGCCGATAGTCGATGCACATTCGCAATGTCCCATCCTTCTTCTTCACGAATAACACCGGTGCTCTCCACAGAGACACACTTGGTCAGATGAATCCTTGATCCAACAATTCCTGAATTTGTGCCTTAAGTTCCACCAACTCCTTTGGTGCCATCTGATAAGGGGCGATGGACATCGGAGCCATACAGGTAGCAACTCGATTCCAAATTCTACCTCTCGGTTGGGTGGCAACCCTGGCAGCTCCTTGGGGAAGACATCAGGAAATTCCTTAACTGTTCTCAACTCCTCAACAGTAGGGCTCTTAACCTTCGTATTGCTAATGTAAGCCAAATAGGCTTTGCATCCCTTTCGCACCAACTTCTTAGCCCTTACACCGAAATCATGTTCGACAGATAATTTTGGCATTCACCAATCACCACAACCTCTTGGTCCTCCACCGTTCTTAACACCATTCTCTTTGCAGCGCAATCCAAGGTGGCTCGGTGTTTCACCAGCCAGTCCATACCCAAGATTAAATCAAACTCACTAAACGACAACACCATCAAGTCCGCTAAAAAGGTAGCCCCTTGAACTACCAAGGGTACCTCCCTAAACAACTTATTCACTCCCACTGACTGACCTAACGGACTTATCACAGGCATCTCATTCGAAGTAATTTCAAACATATCACCCAAAGGTTCAGTCATATTGCATGCAACATACGAATGTGTCGATCCAATATCAATTAATGCAGTGTAAGGTAACTCATATTTAAAGAACATACCCATTATCACATCTGGGGTATCCCCGTCTTCTCAGCAATGAGCAGCATAAACCAAAGCTGGTTGCCTCGCCTCAGCATGGCCTATATTTTTGCCTGGTGCTCCATGTCCACGTCCATTGCCGTTACTACCCTTGGCCTGCCCACGACCCCTTGGCGGCAGTTGACCACCCCTTGGTGGCTGAGCACCACCTTGGCCCACGACTGGCACCTGAGCTAACATTCTAAGGCAATTCCTGATCCTATGCTCCATAGATCCACAAGCTACACAAGCTCTCGTCCTCTTCCAACACTCGCCCTCCATGGCTTCTCCCACAATCAACACAAGGTGGCGCCTCTGCATTAGCAGTAGGGGGCCCTGCTCTAACTGGCCCATTAACTCTGACCCTAGCCTTAGGCCTCTGTCCAACACCAAGAGTCTCAGCCTCTCTTTTATTCTTACCCCTTTCCTTTTCTCGATTTAAGCGCTCAGTGCGCTTCACCTCCTCCGCTGTCTTTGCTTTCTCCACCAATTTTAAGAAAACTTACTCCTTTTGTGGAGCTATCAATACCCTGAGGCTATCTCTTAGTCCATCCGTAAACCTAACACAACCCTCGTAGTCCGTTGCCACCATAACTCTTGCGTACCTACTAAGACGTAGAAATTCTGCCTCATACTCTGCCACCGATTTGTTTGCCTGGGTCAAGTTCAGGAACTCCTTCCTTCTAGCCTCCACATAACTCGCTCCTACATACTTCCCTTGGAACACAGCCTTCAAGAGCTCCCAAGTGACCTCTTGGGTTGAGTGCCCTCTTTCACTGTCAACCACCACTGGTAAGCTTCTTCCCCAAGCAGTGACACTGCCCCTTTCAGCTTCTGTTCCGGTGAATAGTCCAAGTCCTCCATTATCCTTTTCGTGGCCTCCAACCAATATTCAGCCACGTTAGGAGCCACACCAGCCACGCCCTTAAAGACCTCAGCCCCATTTGATCGAAGTCTCTCCGAAATGGACCCCCGATTTCCCATGCCATTATTGGGCCCAGCGACCCTCTCCAAAATCCTTAGCATTGTCTGCGACAATGCATCTTTTCTCGCGGCCCGATCATACGGCCCAGTCCTAGCTACAGGTGAAATCGGAGCCTCTTCTACTCTAACATCAGGCATATGGCCTGACGTTGACGATTCTGCCCTAACATTTTCGCGGCCTCGGCCACGGCCTTTTGCACCTCTTCTAGCACTCATCGTCGATTCACGTATTTTCTGAATTAAAAATTTTATGAAGTTTTGGTTATTTTCAATAATTAACCCCATGTTTTATGAAAGTATTTAAAGAGAGAGTTGCTTTCATAAATCCTCTACAGTTTCAAGATCCTACGGGCTTCAGTTCCATTCTAAAACAATCATCTAAAGTAGCCCTCTAACTATCTACTATACAGCAATTTAAACAGTCTCAAGAATAGAATAACTTACATGATTTGACGCTGGAGACTCGGTGTGCCGCTCAGCAAGACTTCCCTTTTTCCAAAAACATTGTGATTCAATCAAATATATATATTTTAAAACATCAAAAAGAAATCAAGTAATAAGGCCCACTTCAAAGCCCGAGTTTTGCAACCTAGCTCTGATACCACTAAATGTAACACCCCAAACCCGGCCCAGACGTTATAGCCGAATCTGGTGTGTCACATTGAAGTGGTTTAGCGAAAACCTTATTTTCATTGAAAACCCTTCCTTCTAAGTTTCATCTCAATTACTTAAGAAAAATCCCTTTTCTGTTGCGAAGCTTTGCTTAAACTAGTTGAGTTAAGAAAACTTATCCTTAAAAGCTTTAATTGTGGAAATGTAGTATTAAAAGAAAACTATAGCTTAGAAAATCCATGTTCCATTTCTTGTAATTACAACGCTCGAATTTAAAAATCGAAAAAATAATAAAAGGGGGAGGCCTTATTACAATCCATACTAAATGAAAATTACTTAATAATCGAGTAACTTATATACTTTTAAAAACCAATCCAAATTGTCTTGCTAGTTGGCCACCCAGAGTCCCTCCGGACATCAAACCTCCTACTGAGCATCACTTAAGAAAAATAAAATAGGGGGTGATTTTCCGCAAACTCAGTGTGTACAACCCTTAAAAAGTAACAAGCAAACATCATTCACCAAAAAATCACACATGCAATGCGGTGCAACCCACCCCAATAATCCATTCGCTACACACCAACGCCATCCCCCGGTACACACCATATGGGGATATAAATATCAACCCACCCATCCGATACACTCCAATGGTAGCCCAGTTGCAGAACTACCTTCATTGCAGCACGCTGCCAATCACATATTAGGCTTAAAAGCCGTTGGTTGATCCACGGTTGTCAAGCAACCATGCGACCCTCATATACTTCCTCTGTTCCATAATTCCCAACCCCTATGCAACCTAAACAGAATATCGTATGTATGCAGCAATTATACATGTAACATCCATACATCTTACATTCAACACTTCAGGGTATTTTGGTCATTTTTGCCCTGAGGGGAATTTTAGTAATGTTCCTTTATTACGGGTTTTACTTGCCTTGGCCCGTTAACAAATCCAGTGAGCTAAGATGGATGAATACTATGCACCAGGTAGGATTCCAAAGAAGAGGAGGTGAGTCATTAAGACCGCTTAAGTACCAAGCTCTCCCTAGATCCAATCCTAGACATGCACATACCCGTTGCCACACCTTAACCCTATGACTTGTCCACGGTCCTTAATAAATTAATTAAGTTTTATGCAGTCATCATACACTAGGCCTACAACCTCTTACAAAGCCCAGACAAATCAA
Organism: Gossypium hirsutum; assembly: GCF_007990345.1. NCBI lineage: Eukaryota > Viridiplantae > Streptophyta > Magnoliopsida > Malvales > Malvaceae > Gossypium > Gossypium hirsutum. Next base: position 35,583,307 of record NC_053432.1, read on the forward strand.
CATACCTATATATGGCCCACTAGGCCCAATCTCTTTCATATGGCCCATTAGGCTCATTTACATTTATGTGGCCCATTAGGCCCAAATCACATTGATATGGCCACTAGGCCCAAATCACATTTACAGTCATGCTCATATACAATTTTCCATCACATAGCATTACTTATCAATTTTTGGCTATTATGGGCCCAACTGTAACACCCCTTACCCGTATCCGAGGCCGGGCTAAGGTACGAGGCGTTACCAGACAAACATACAAACATTAAACTAAAATACGAGCCATAAAATTTTATTCATATTTCAAAGCGTTCATTCTCTTACACATAGTCCCTTATTTGAGTCTACGGAGCCCAAAACATACTTTAGAAAGGGTTTGGGACTAAACCGAGAACTTACGAAAATCTTGGAAATTTCATGCTTTAAGGCTCTACACGCCCGTGTCCCAAAGTCGTGTTCCATACACGGCTGAGACACATGGTCGTGTCTCTGCCTGTGTGGAATATACCAAGGCTATTTTCCAAGCTTTGGTCAACCTTGATCTCTTACACACTTATACAAAATCAAAAGCATATAACATGGTATTCATTTAATGATTAAACATCCTCAATTAAACCACAAACATAGCATTTGTATGTCATCATACATGTGTCTCTCATACTCATTTTACCTTGTTTATTATAGTACCACTTATACATTTATACCAAGATTATCATCTTACCAAATATCTTCAGCTTAATCATCAAGCATTCATATTTAAAGCTAGATCATATCTTTATAAAATACCACGATTCAGATGCGCAGAATAACATGTTTGCCTGAAACATTTTAATTCAATTCCATACCCAACAAGCATTACATTGAGACTAGTCATATATATATATACATGTCATGATACATAACATTCTCTTTTTGTTTTCTTATAAACACATATCATTTATTTCATTATATCAATATTTCATATGCCATAGTTTCCATGTATTCCACATATATTTATTTTCCTCCTCCTCCTCTCCATTCCACATCCTTAATGTATATAGCATTCTTGTAAGTACGATTTCACAATTTACTAATAAATGTTCACATCAAACTGTCCACACGAGTCATAGTCACTTAATTATTTTTAATTCGAGTTATAGAGCTCCAAATTAAGATCCGTAAATTTCCCCTGAAACTAGACTCACATATAGATACCACCAAATGTAACACCCCTTACCCGTATCCAAGGCCGAGCTAAGGTGGAAGGCGTTACCAGACAAACATACAAACATTAAACTAAAATACGAGCCATAAAATTTTATTCATATTTCAAAGCGTTCATTCTCTTACACATAGTCCCTTATTTGAGTCTACGAAGCCCAAAACATACTTTAGAAAGGGTTTGGGACTAAACCGAGAACTTACAAAAATCTTGGAAATTTCATGCTTTAAGGCTCCACACGCTCGTGTCCCAAAGTCGTGTTCCATACACGGCTGAGACACATGGTCGTGTCTCTGCCTGTGTGGAATATACCTAGGCTATTTTCCAAGCTTTGGTCAACCTTGATCTCTTACACACTTATACAAAATCAAAAGCATATAACATGGTATTCATTTAATGATTAAACATCCTCAATTAAACCACAAACATAGCATTTGTATGTCATCATACATGTGTCTCTCATACTCATTTTACCTTGTTTATTATAGTACCACTTATACATTTATACCAAGATTATCATCTTACCAAATATCTTCAGCTTAATCATCAAGCATTCATATTTAAAGCTAGATCATATCTTTATAAAATACCACGATTCAGATGCGCAGAATAACATGTTTGCCTGAAACATTTTAATTCAATTCCATACCCAACAATCATTACATTGAGACTAGTCATATATATATATACATGTCATGATACATAACATTCTCTTTTTGTTTTCTTATAAACACATATCATTTATTTCATTATATCAATATTTCATATACCATAGTTTCCATGTATTCCACATATATTTATTTTCCTCCTCCTCCTCTGCATTCCACATCCTTAATGTATATAGCATTCTTGTAAGTACGATTTCACAATTTACTAATAAATGTTCACATCAAACTGTCCACACGAGTCATAGTCACTTAATTATTTTTAATTCGAGTTATAGAGCTCCAAATTAAGATCCGTAAATTTCCCCTGAAACTAGACTCACATATAGATACCACTAAATGTAACACCCCTTACCCGTATCCAAGGCCGGGCTAAGGTGGAAGGCGTTACCAGACAAACATACAAACATTAAACTAAAATACGAGCCATAAAATTTTATTCATATTTCAAAGCGTTCATTCTCTTACACATAGTCCCTTATTTGAGTCTACGGAGCCCAAAACATACTTTAAAAAGGGTTTGGGACTAAACCGAGAACTTACGAAAATCTTGGAAATTTCATGCTTTAAGGCTCTACACGCCCGTGTCCCAAAGTCGTGTTCCATACACGGCTGAGACACATGGTCGTGTCTCTGCCTGTGTGGAATATACCTAGGCTATTTTCCAAGCTTTGGTCAACCTTGATCTCTTACACACTTATACAAAATCAAAAGCATATAACATGGTATTCATTTAATGATTAAACATCCTCAATTAAACCACAAACATAGCATTTGTATGTCATCATACATGTGTCTCTCATACTCATTTTACCTTGTTTATTATAGTACCACTTATACATTTTTACCAAGATTATCATCTTACCAAATATCTTCAGCTTAATCATCAAGCATTCATATTTAAAGCTAGATCATATCTTTATAAAATACCACGATTCAGATGCGCAGAATAACATGTTTGCCTGAAACATTTTAATTCAATTCCATACCCAACAAGCATTACATTGAGACTAGTCATATATATATATACATGTCATGATACATAACATTCTCTTTTTGTTTTCTTATAAACACATATCATTTATTTCATTATATCAATATTTCATATACCATAGTTTCCATGTATTCCACATATATTTATTTTCCTCCTCCTCCTCTCCATTCCACATCCTTAATTTATATAGCATTCTTGTAAGTACGATTTCACAATTTACTAATAAATGTTCACATCAAACTGTCCACACGAGTCATAGTCACTTAATTATTTTTAATTCGAGTTATAGAGCTCCAAATTAAGATCCGTAAATTTCCCCTGAAACTAGACTCACATATAGATACCACTAAATGTAACACCCCTTACCCGTATCCAAGGCCGGGCTAAGGTGGAAGGCGTTACCAGACAAACATACAAACATTAAACTAAAATACGAGCCATAAAATTTTATTCATATTTCAAAGCGTTCATTCTCTTACACATAGTCCCTTATTTGAGTCTACGAAGCCTAAAACATACTTTAGAAAGGGTTTGGGACTAAACCGAGAACTTACGAAAATCTTGGAAATTTCATGCTTTAAGGCTCCACACGCCCGTGTCCCAAAGTCGTGTTCCATACACAGCTGAGACACATGGTCGTGTCTCTGCCTGTGTGGAATATACCTAGGCTATTTTCCAAGCTTTGGTCAACCTTGATCTCTTACACACTTATACAAAATCAAAAGCATATAACATGGTATTCATTTAATGATTAAACATCCTCAATTAAACCACAAACATAGCATTTGTATGTCATCATACATGTGTCTCTCATACTCATTTTACCTTGTTTATTATAGTACCACTTATACATTTATACCAAGATTATCATCTTACCAAATATCTTCAGCTTAATCATCAAGCATTCATATTTAAAGCTAGATCATATCTTTATAAAATACCATGATTCAGATGCGCAGAATAACATGTTTGCCTGAAACATTTTAATTCAATTCCATACCCAACAAGCATTACATTGAGACTAGTCATATATATATACATGTCATGATACATAACATTCTCTTTTTGTTTTCTTATAAACACATATCATTTATTTCATTATATCAATATTTCATATACCATAGTTTCCATGTATTCCACATATATTTATTTTCCTCCTCCTCCTCTCCATTCCACATCCTTAATGTATATAGCATTCTTGTAAGTACGATTTCACAATTTACTAATAAATGTTCACATCAAACTGTCCACACGAGTCATAGTCACTTAATTATTTTTAATTCGAGCTATAGAGCTCCAAATTAAGATCCGTAAATTTCCCCTAAAACTAGACTCACATATAGATACCGCTAAATGTAACACCTTTTACCCGTATCCGAGGCCGGGCTAAGGTGCAAGGCGTTACCAGACAAACATACAAACATTAAACTAAAATACGAGCCATAAAATTTTATTCATATTTCAAAGCGTTCATTCTCTTACACATAGTCCCTTATTTGAGTCTACGAGCCCAAAACATACTTTAGAAAGGGTTTGGGACTAAACCGAGAACTTACAAAAATCTTGAAAATTTCATGCTTTAAGGCTCCACACGCCCGTGTCCCAAAGTCGTGTTCCATACACGGCTGAGACACATGGTCGTGTCTCTGCCTGTGTGGAATATACCTAGGCTATTTTCCAAGCTTTGGTCAACCTTGATCTCTTACACACTTATACAAAATCAAAAGCATATAACATGGTATTCATTTAATGATTAAACATCCTCAATTAAACTACAAACATAGCATTTGTATGTCATCGTACATGTGTCTCTCATACTCATTTTACCTTGTTTATTATAGTACCACTTATGCATTCATACCAAGATTATCATCTTACCAAATATCTTCAGCTTAATCATCAAGCATTCATATTTAAAGCTAGATCATATCTTTATAAAATACCACGATTCAGATGCGCAGAATAACATGTTTGCCTAAAACATTTTAATTCAATTCCATACCCAACAAGCATTACATTGAGACTAGTCATATATATATATACATGTCATGATACATAACATTCTCTTTTTGTTTTCTTATAAACACATATCATTTATTTCATTACATCAATATTTCATATACCATAGTTTCCATGTATTCCACATATATTTATTTTCCTCCTCCTCCTCTCCATTCCACATTCTTAATGTATATAGCATTCTTGTAAGTACGATTTCACAATTTACTAATAAATGTTCACATCAAACTGTCCACACGAGTCATAGTCACTTAATTATTTTTACTTCGAGCTATAGAGATCCAAATTAAGATTCGTAAATTTCCCCTAAAACTAGACTCACATATCTTTCCACCATAAAATTTTCATAATTTTTGGTTTAGGCAATTAGTACAGTTTATTCATTAAAATTTCTCCTGTTTCACTTTTTGATATTTCTGACCTCTCTTCACTAAAAAATAATTATCTCACAGTACAGAACTCTGATAATGTTCTTGTTGATTTATATTAAAAATAGACTCATTATGGATTTTAAAAATCTAATTTTTATCCTATAATTATTTTTCTCTAAATTTTTGTGATTTTCCAAAGTCAGAACAGGGGATCACGTAATCATTCTGAATCAGTCTCACAAAAACATAAATATCTCAAAATATTGAACTCCTTTGCTTTCTATGTTTCTTTTATATGAAAATAGACTCATTAATATTTTATTTGATAAATCATTTAGTCTCTGATTCAATTTATACTATTTTTTGTGATTTTTCAAAATCACATCGCTGCTACTGTCCAAAACAGTTTTATTGCTAATTCACTCTTTCACACTTTCTTTGTATTAACCTCATTTTAACATACATATCACAAATCATTTTCACCATATTTCATACATCACAAGTATAGGCCCATGATCACAAGGTCACCATAAAATCATCCTCATGTATAACTTACTTGTTTATAACCTTACCACATCCTGGTCACTTAATGAACACATCATTCACATAACCAAGTTCCTGCACTTATTCATCACAAAACTCACAAAGCAATACATAGAGAGTCTCCCGTTGAACACTTCGGATCAATCCTCGATACTTGGTGGTTTCAGCACATAGCTCCACCCATCATATAGTTCGGCTCTCTTGTACACATGGTGAACACTTAGTACCACCCATGTGACCTAGCCAGTTTATCTCGTAGCTCTCTTGTCTACATGGTGTCCTTCACTTGGAACCACGCATGCGACCTAGCTACATATATCCCGTAGCTCTCTTGTCTACATAATGTACACATAGTATCACTCATGCGACCTAGCTACATCATAATGTCTTGTAGCTCTCTTATACACATGATGTGCACTCAGCACTATACATGTGACCTAGCTACATACCATCTGTATCATCCAATCTTTCCGAAGGTTCAACCGGGATTTCTCTCTCTTTTCTAACAATTTCACCAATCAAGTAATTATCCACAAACATATTTCCAATATTTTTATAAAATATCATAATACAAGTAATAGTGATGTATTACTTACATATAAACTTACATCTCATTTAATATCAACGCAATAACATTAAATTACACATTGTCTTATTAAAAATTCTATGAACTTACAATTTCCCATAATATCCATAATCATAGAAATCACATTTATGTATGATAATTCAATGCACTTCATGTACCATAGACATATTTTTAAATCAATTCATAAACTTGGCACCATAATCATTTAATTTAACATAATTCAATTAATTCACTAAATTTAACTTTCAAATATAAATTACAGCATTATTGTTGTATTATTATCATACCAAATTACATACTTTCAACACCTCGGAGATCATAGTAAATATATCAATTTTACATTGAAACATGCATAAATTAATGCTTATTATACATATGAACTTACCTTGATATTAAAACGGCCATTTTACCAACTTTCCCAATTTTCGATTTTTCTCCCATTCTAGGTTCAAATCTCGTTTTTCGGGATCTAAAACATCATATTTTACTTATTTAATTAATGTACTATTCAAAACAGTCCTTAACTCAAACTTTGGAAAAATTACAATTTTGCCCCTAAACTTTTGCATATTTACATTTTTACCCCTAGGCTCGGGAATTAAACTCCATCCCTTATTCTTATGTTTTATGACATGATGATCACTTTTCCCTTCTATGGCAACATCAAATTCTCACTCTAACATATACTTATGACTATTAGGTATTTTTACCGATTAAGCCCTTTTGCTCGTTTTCACTTAAAACCGAGTAGCACAAGTTGTCTAACATAATTTAAAACCTCATATTGTATCATAAAACACCAGAATACATAAATTTTACCTATGGGTATTTTTCCAAATATGAACCCTAGGTTGAATTATTGCTAGCATAAGCTAAATCAAGTTACCGGGACTCCAAAAACGTAAAGAACTTGAAAAACGGGGTTAGAACGGACTTACAATTGAGCTTGGGAAGCTTGAAAACCCTAGACATGGAGTCTCCCTTGGTATACACGTCCATGGTAAAGAAGATGAGCAAAATTGGCTTTTAATTTTGTATTTTAATTCATTTTACCCCTAAATGACCAAAATACCCTTACTAGTAAACTTTCCAAAAATTCCATCCATGTCCAATTTTTGTCCATAACTTAGAAATTGGTCAAATTGCTAATTAAGACCTCCTAATTAATATTTCAAATCAATTTCATACTAGAAACTTCTAGAATGCCAGTTTTGCAACTTATTCAATTTAGTCCCTAACTTCGAATTAAGCACTTTATGCATAGAATTTCTTCACGAAATAAAAATAATTATTTATATCACAGATTTTGTGGTCCCGAAACCTCTGTTCCAACTAGACCCAATTTTGGGCTATTACAACAATGACAAGCTGTCATTGGCCAAATAAGTTTATACATGCCATTATACCAAAATGAGATTTCTATTTATATCAAAATGAGATAATGGATAGTGTGATGACTGCTCCGACTGACTTCCAACCTTCGCAAGCTTTGAGCACTATAAAATAGGAAAAATTAAACGCAGTAAGCATTTTATGCTTAGTAAGTTCGTATAACGGAAAGTAAACTTACCGGTCATATTTATTAATACAAGCATACATAAATTTACATTCCATCGATTTTGGGTAAGTTACCTAAACACATACACTTATTCAACAAGTTAGCCACATAATCTCAAATTAATATCAAGTAAACATAAATGAGCTCATCACATTACAAGCTTACATTAATTTCACCTTTCCACACTTCAAGAGTCTTTTTCGTCGAACTATTGGAATCTTGATGGATGTTCGGGTAATATAAAAAGGCAAACTCTTGAGCCATACATTTTACAGTAGGATTACCAGTCCAGCCTAAATTCTATCCATAGCATATGCTCCAGAGAGCTTAATATGGATTACCCGTCCGAGCTAAATTCAATTTATAACCTAAGCTCAAGAGGGCTTACATTAGAATTACCTGTCCGGGCTAAATTCTATCTGCAACATATGCAATATTATTTTCAACCCATCAAAATTCAACATTCAACCGAAACATGATAATTTGTCCATATTACACAACTTAAGACTATTTCATTATGTATATATCATCTCACACATATCAACACAATCATGCAATTCAATTCAAGCATATTAACATACATTTTTAAGTTACACGAACTTACCTTGAAATGGTTTGTATTTGAATTTCAACTAATCCAAAACCTTTTGCTTTCCTCGATCTAGTTCCGTAGTTGGTCTTTTCGGATCTATATGGATAAATTTAACTATTAATCTATCACATTTTATTTACATTTGCATCCTATTACATCCTAGGCAAAATTACCATTTTGCCCTTATCCTTTTCAAAAATTCTGATTTCGTCCCTAGGCCCAGAAGATGAAATGCATGAAATTTAACCCTCTTTCCAAGCCTAGCCAAAATTTATATACTACATTTACAGCACATACATTTCAAAATTTTCAAAATTTTCCATAGGTTTTTCCACTTTTTCATTTTAGTCCCTAAATCAAGTTTTCATCAAAAATTGCTTTGTAAAAGTTGTTTCTCTATGAATAACTTTTCATTTTCTACCATAAATTTCTAATTTTTAGCATATTCATCCATGACCCAAATTTCATACCTTGATAACTTTTCAAATAAATCCCTTAAATAGAAAGATTAGGCTATCCTGATTCCAAAAATATAGAAATTACTAAAAACGAGACTTGATTTCATACCTTTTTAAGCTTGAAAAGTTCTCTTCCTCTCTCCTAAGGTTTCCATAGAAAAATTGGGGAAGATGATATGAAAACAGATGATTTTTTTCTTTTTAATTAATTATCATCTATTAATTTTATTGATTTCCAATTTAGTCCCTACCCTTTTCTAATATTTCCATGGATGAGTCATTAAAGTATCTACTAACTACTCTTCAATGGACTAATTACCATATAAGGACCTTAAGTTTTGAATTCCATAGCTATTTGATACCTATAGCTACTAGAACCGAACTTTTTCATTTTATGCAATTTAGTCATTTCTCTAATTAAACACACAATCGGTAAAATTTTTGTACCAAAATTTTCATGTGACCTTCCTATCATGATACCAACCATAAAATCAAATTAAATAAAATTTTATTTTTGGCTTGGATTTGTGGTCCAGAAACCACTATTTTGAGTTCACTGAAAATGGGCTGTTACAATTGATACTTTTATCTAGATGGTCAAAAATCACAAGTTTGAAAGTTTATTTCATGCCTTAACCTATATCTTAATTCATGGATACAAATAGGTACACATATGACCTACATAAAACTCACTCAAACCATTACAAACATGTCATGATTTAACCATGACCTATTGACCATCTTACCTATTATAATTAATAACTAAGTATGCAAGTACCATAATCCTAATACTAACCAATATGCTATCTGGAACCAAATGGCATAGATCATCATAGTAAAATTTACCTTTGTACATAATCAAAACTTACCATATCATTAAAACAACTTAATTTAATGAATGCATATACTACATCATCAATTAACACATTTAAGATACACTTATCCCAAAATTATCAGTTTTCAACTAATTCATGCTCCAAAATCAAGCATACCATCACCACACATACTATCATCATTTACCCTATATACATACCATAGTAATCATTAAATTCATCATTATGCATGGCAACCTTTATAGCAATTTACAACTTCAACATATAATTTTAGACCATTAACCCAAAATAACCTATGTACATATCATATAACCATTGGAAACACAAATCACAATCAAGAATCAAAGTACTAACATTCAACATTGAACAAAAATGATTTGCCTATATACATGCCACAAAACCGAGTTCTAAATAATTGAAAGACTACTAAATCATTACCAAGATAGTGTGAGCTTCTCGGCAATCCGTCTAACACATTTCACAAGTCAACACTATAGGGAAAAACAAACAAATAAGGAAGTAAGCATCTCAATTGCTTAATAAGTTCACAGGTATTAAAACCAAATAACTTACCTCAGGTTATAATTATACATTACATCCTACTTAGCTTGATAAAGTTTGCCTATCATGGCAAATAACATATCAAGAAGGTGAGCTCAACATTTATCATATATATATTAACTCAATTATATAACATTTAAATTCACTTAATTCAACATTTCATTATCATTCATAAAACAAACAATATTTAATTAATTCACTATCTTAATCATATCATACAATCTATTTACCAGTAATACATCCCATTTCAAATTTATGCCAAACATTATTTTTCATTTTATAGTTTGAATTCTCCACCAAATTTATATTGAATCATATAAACATCATTCCCATTTTATATCACTTCATTTTCATACAAAATATAAATATATATATCAATTACTAATTTAATGACAATTACTACTTCATTTCATAATAGGAATTACAAATCATATACTATCTCAATTTCCAAATTCATGGATTCATTTAACATAATCAATCAATGTTCCCGACTCATACCATAATTTCATATTCCATTTCACATTTCACTTCCATTTCATATCATTTTTCCATTTCAAATATCAGGTGTTTCATTTTTACCATTTATTTCCCTATTAACACAACTTGGACTCAGACGGATACACGGATCCAACCAACACACTAGTTTGGCACCTAGTGCCTTATCGGATAAATTCGAAGCAAGTAATTGCACCCAACGCTATAATTAAATTGACACCTAGTGTCTCATCAGTTAAACAGAAGCAAATTGGCACCTAGTGCCTCATCGACTCACAGTCAAAGTAATCCTTGAATTCTTCCTATCTTATGGTATGCCAACTATATCTGACTCTGCCCGAATAGTTAATAGAGTATTCATTTCATATTTCATTATCAACCAATACCTCAATTCACAATTATTTTCATCAAGAGTACATTTATCCCAGATATGGCAACAATAAATTATATCAATTTATGCTCAATTTTGCATTATAACATCACATTATGCTTTCACATATATTCAATTTAGTCATTATCACTATCAATCAGTCTAAATCAAATAAATTCAGCTCATTTCATCACATCATCACATAACATATTCTATATCAGTTCAAATTAAGGTCAATTCCATAATTATTTCTGAAACACCCCTAACCCGTATCTGTCGCTGGAACAAGGTTACAGAGCATTATCAGAGTTTGCAGAACAATTACAGATAATTCATGTCATTTACTATTCATATCTGAAACTACTCATATCGTCCCTTGAATGGACCCTCGAGCCCAATTTAAGCATTAGAAATAATTAGGGACTAAACTGGGAACTCAAAAATATTTTTGCAAAATTTTAAAATTTTTCTTATATACAAGGGTCACACGCCCGTGTGAGTAGGCCGTGTGGCTCACACGGCCAAGTGACATGCCCATGTCTCAGGCTGTGTGGGATTCGATGTGAGGCACATGGCCGTGTCCCAGCCCATGTCTTTACCCGTGTAACTCCCTGACTTGTGCCATGCTACCTACCATGTGCCCGTGTGCTAGGCCCTGTGGTCAATTTAATTTTCACAAGTTAGGTGCAGGTTTCACACAGCCAAGACACACGCTCGTGTTCTAGGCAATGTGTCACACACGGTCAAGACACACGCCCGTGTGTCTACCTCTATGGACAAAATAAAGCCATTTCTTAGCCTTATTTCTCACCCAAATTGTACCTTCAACCTATAATAACATTTGTATACATTTGTCAACCAATTCAAGTCATTAAATCAAGCAAACAACACTAATCTGTATCACATAATATCAACTATGTTTATATAGGCAACTCACCTTTTTGTTAAAACATATAGTTTACCTTAATTTAATCTAACCATATCATACACATATATATATATTAACATGATATAACTTTGTAGTAATATACCAAATCAAACATCACTAGCCATATCAATGGCTAGATTACAAGTATTCATTTGTAAACCATCATTTAGTCAAGTTAACTTATACATGCCATTATACAAAAAAAAGTTTACTATTTATACCAAAACGATGCTAATGGATAGTGTGATGATGCTCCGACCATTTTCCAACCTTTGCAAGCTCTCAAGCACTATAAAACAAAGAAAATAAAACCTAGTAAGCAATTAATGCCTAGTAGGTTTGTATAATAGGAATTAAACTTACCAATCACATTTACTACAATAAGCATACAATAACATGCTTTTAAATAAATTGGCAATTTGCCAATCACATACATTCAAATAAGCAATTTAGTCAAATAATTCACATGTACATCAACTAAACATGGATGAACTCATCATGCTACACTTTATTCAGGTATTTTAGAAATATTTGGTAAATAACTCTTTTAATCTCATAATTTCTCATTTCCAAGAATTTATCCGTTGAATTACTGAAATATCGATGGATACTCAAATAGTACATGCAAGGTATACAAATCAGTGAACTGTCAATTAATGTTCAGGGGTACCCGTTAGGGAACTTAATCAGGAAGCACACTCTCGAGCCACATATCAAGATGCTTAGATGAGGCATGTATCGGGACACTTATCCAGGCTAAACAAGAAACTCATAAGAGTTTTAACCAGGGAGCTCATACAGTTTAGCAGATAACTCCAAAGAATTAATACTAAGGAGCACCGAATAAGGTAACAAAGAATTCAAGCGAGCCATGTCAGAAAGCTCATAAGTGTAACAACCTGTTTTTAGTCAAATCAAAAATGTGGTTTTGGGACCACAAATCTGAGGTAAAAATAATTATTTTGTTATTATTTTAATGTCGACAGCATGAAAATATGTTAGTGTGAAAATTTTGTTAAGAAATTTTACCATTTTGATTAGTCAATTAGATAAAAAGGACTAAATCGCGTAAGGTGCAAAAGTGTTGTTCTATTAGTTAAAAGTGTCTAATAGCTATGGAATCTTAAAGTTAAGGTCCTTAAGTGGCAATTAAACCATTTTTATGGTAAGTGGACTATATTGGACATTAAATGGATGATTTAAATGATTTATATTAAAGGTTAATTTAGTAATTTGGTTAATTAAATAAGTAAAATAAGAAAACCACAAAGTGATCATCTTTTTCCATGTTTTCATCCACTAAAAATTAAAAGAAGAAGAAGATATGGAAGAATTCTAGGGTTGGGTCACTTTAAAAGCTAAATTGGTGAGTGAATTTCATCTTGTTTTTAATGATTTCTACGTTTTTGAGATCGTTGCAGCTAGGTCTACCTAGCCCAGGGACTTTTTTTGCAAAACTATTAAAGGTTTTGAATGATGCCATTGATGAATACATGTGTATTTTGAATTTTCTTGATAGATTATGAATACTTGTTGATAGATATACAAATTTTGTAAAGTGATTTTTAGTGAAAATGCAAAATAAGGATTAAATTGAGAAATGTTGAAACTTTGTGCTTAAAATGTGAAATAAATGAAAAATATGGGTTGCTAGGGGTATAATGGTAATTCGGCTAGCATGGGTTAGTCTTGAATTTCATGAATTTGTGATCTTGTGTAATAAGGAATAAATATTAAAAATGTGAAAGTTTAGTGGCTAATGTGTAAAATAGCTCAAATGCATATTTTGGATTGAGTTGAATAATTAGAAGAATAAATAAGCTGATTTTGATTACTTATAGATCAAGAAAAAAGGAATTCGGATTTAGATCGAGGAAAAAGCAAAGTAATTAAATAGGCGGCCTGTTTCGTCATTTTCGTACACGAGGTAAATTCGTATAATTGAACTTAAATGTGCATTTATTTAATTGATGGATGTATTGTGATTGTATTTATTTTACCAGTAAAATTTGGAAGATTACGAATTGAATATACGATTTAAGTAAGAAGAGTTTCCAAATAAGACCATAGCTAGGCTATGGCAATCGGATAATAAGACCATAATCGAGTTATGGCATGTGAATATAAGACCACGGCAGGGCCATGACAATGTATGTGTAAGACCATAGTTGGACTATGGCATCGGAAAATTGATGTGCTCATACCGTAAGAATTTATAAAACCGGAGTGATTTGGTAAGTGAATTGATGAGAAATAGTTACGTATTAGTACAAGGATGTACGGAAACCGTTAAAGTAACGAATTAAAGGAAGCTGAGAACTTATGCTTAACTATGTGGTTAAACTTTATGTTAACTTAGTGATTGATGCTTTAATGCAATTTATGTTATCTATTTAGAAATGTTAATGAATGATAAGATTATTTCATATTTACATACGAACTTACTAAGCTTCATAGCTTACTTTGTTTCCCTTTTTATGTTTTATAATCTTACAAAGCTAGCTCGGATTCGAGAATCGTCAGAGACTTCATCACACTATTGGACATCTATTTTGGTACTTTTGAAGTTGTATATATATGGTATATGGCATGTATAGGCTTTGGTTATTTTGGTATGTTTGATGGAATTGTATTTTGGCCATTAGAAGTAGCTTATAAATGTTATGTGGTTTGTTGTAAATATTGTTATATGATATGGTAGATGTTGAACTATGGTATCCAAGTGTTTAATATGGTATGAGATGTTTAGTTGGTTGAGATACATTTGTGGTGGATTGGTTTGGATGATGAGTTAGATGAGTTATAGTATATGATATATATATGTGACTTATGACTAGTAAAGCAAGTTGAGTTGATAAGTATTTGAATAGATAAATGGCATTGAATTGAGTATTGAAATGCTTGAAATAGATATAATATGATTTGTATATTGGTTGATGATGTTTGGCTGCATATTTGTGTCTTGAAATGGTACCATTTGAGTTGTGTAGGTAAATGAAATTTTTGGTGGCAAATTGTGTAACGCCCCCACACCCGAGACCGTCGCCGGAGTCGAGTATGAGGTGTTACTAAGCTTAATTTAACATATTTAGAACTTTGGATTATTTATTTCTACATTCACAGCTTTTAAGGTACTTGCATCACAGTCACAAGAAAAATCATATCTCAAGTTACGAAACTCAAAATCAAGATCCGTAAATTTTCCCTAAATCTAGACTCATATACCTATCTACTAATTTTTTTCTAGAATTTTTGGTTGGGCTAATTAGTACAGTTTATTAGTTGAAGTTACCCCTATTTCAGGACTTGACTGGTCTGACCTCTGTTTACTACAAACCAAATTTCTCTCTGTAAAAAATCCATATGACTATGAGGTTTGTTTCTAATGAAACTAGACTAAATAAGGATTCTGAGAATATAAAATAAACTACCTAATTATATCTTTACAATTTATGGTGAATTTCTAAAGTTGGAACAGGGGATTCAGAAACTGCTATGACCCTGTTTCACTAAAATTCAAATATCTTGTAACATATAATTCCTTTACCTGTTTCATTTGTTTCATGTGAAACTAGACATAATAAGCTTCAATTTTATATGTATTCCATCACCAAGTTCAATTTCTATGATTTTTAGTAAATTTTTAAACTCGCGTCAGTGTTGCTGCAGTATTCTGTTTATGGCAAATTTCATCCCTTTTATGAGTTTTCATGCACTAAGTATCTTAATAATTTTCCTTAACATCAAATATAAGCTAAACTAAATATTTTCATAATTTATCATTATCAAGCATTTCCTCAACCATTCCATCACCATACCATAAGATCATTTACACAAAAAAAAGTATATTGCTATACATGCCATACTTAAATTTACAAGCCACTACCAAAAGTCTTCCGGATAGTGTGACTGAGCCTTCGACCTATCCCGACTCCTGAGCTGGCTTGTCCAAAACTACAATGAGTAAGAAGGAGGGAGTAAGCATAAATGCTTAGTAAGTTCATATGCAAATAATAAGTAACATAACAAACAGTCATACCAATCAACATTAGCATGTATCACTAAAACACATATCACATTTTTAATCATTTTTCATCATCTTATTACCTTATCGTGGTTGTATCAATACTCAACCCGAGGGTTAAATACATACCTTTCCAAAATAACCATTTCACATCACTCACCAATACTTCTCTTTACATCTCAAATATTCCTCCATTGAGTAGAACTTTACCCGTTGAACACATCGGAATATAATTCGGATACATGGATAACTTGCACATAAGTGCCATATATGCAATCAAGCAATCATGTAACCCGCCCATAAGCGAACTCGGACTCAACTCAATGAGCTCAGGTGTTCGCATCCATAAGTGAACTCCGACTCAACTCAACGAGTTCGGATGCCTAGTTACATCTCACGAACTCGGACTCAACTCAACGAGTTCGGACATTCGCATCCATAAGTGAACTCGGACTCAACTCAACAAGTTCGGATGCTCAATCATTCTAGTGACATGTCACTTGTATCCTAATCTATTCCTAAGGTTCAAACGGGATTTTTCCTTGAACACTTATCCTTGCCGTCTTCCGTAGAATGCCGAAATCAATACTCGGTAACAATTATATTTAACAAGTAGTTCACATAATTTACATATTATTTGAAATTAACCACAAAGCATACATTTCATAATAAAATTCAGCATAACATATAATTAACATCAATAACTTAAAAATAACCATTATGATACATTATTTACACATGAACTTACCTTGGTACCAAAATACAAAGATTTTGCAATTTAGTCCACAATCTTTTCTTTTCCTCGATTGAGGTCGATTCCACGTCTTTCTTGATCTAAAATAACACATTTAGCTTATTTAATACTCACATTATCAAATTAATCCTTAACTCAAATTGTTGCAAAATTACAATTTTACCCCTAAACTTTTGCATATTTACATTTTTGCCCCTAGGCTCGGGATTAAAATTTATTCCTTATTCTTATGTTTTACAACATGCTGATCACTTTTCTCTTCTATGGCAACATCAAATTCTCACTCTAACATGTACTTGTGACTATTAGGTATTTTTACCGATTAAGCCCTTTTACTCGTTTTTGCTTAAAATCGAGTAGTACAAGTTGTCTAACATAATTTAAAACTTCATATTCTATCATAAAACATCAAAATACACAAATTTCACCTATGGGTATTTTTCCAAATATAAACCCTAGGTTAAATTATTGCGAACATAAGCTTTATCGAGTTACCGGGATCTCAAAATCGTAAAAATCATTAAAAACGGGGCTTGGAATCACTTACTATGGAGCTTGGAAGCTTGAAACAAACCCTAGCTATGGAGAACCCTTGAAATTTCGGCCTAATGAAGAAGATGGACAAAAATTGGCTTTTAATTTTGTTTTTAATTCATTTTAATAACTAAATGACCAAAATACCCTTACTACTAAACTTTCCAAAAATTCCTTCCATGTCCTAATTTTGTCCATGAACTTAAAATTGGTCAAATTGCTATTTAAGACCTCCTCATTAATATTCCAAAACAATTTCATACTAAAAACTTCTAGAATGCAAGTTTTGCAACTTATTCGATTTAGTCCCTACTTTCAATTTAAGCACTTTAGGCATAGAATTTCATCACGAAATTTTCACACAATCATGCAATCATATCATAAACCTAAAAATAATTATAAAATAATTATTTCTACCTCAGATTTGTGGTCACGAAACCACTATTCTGATTAGGCCCTAATTCGGGATATTACAACTCTCCCCCCTTTAAGGATTTTCGTCCTCGAAAATCTTACCGGTAAACAGATGTGGGTATTGATTTCTCATAGTTTCTTCGGATTCCCATGTAGCTTCTTCTACTCCATGCCTTTGCCATAACACCTTCACAAGTGCAACATTTTTATTCCTTAGTTGTTTGACCTCTCGAGCTAAAATCTTAATCGGTTCTTCTTCGTAGGTCATATCTGGTTGTAGTTCAATTTTTGTCGGTGAAACTACATGTGAAGGATCCGAACGATACCGACGTAACATAGATACGTGGAACACATCATGAATCTTCTCTAATTCAGGTGGTAATGCTAGCCGATATGCTACCGGTCCAACTTTTTCAATTACTTCATACGGCCCAACAAAACGCGGACTTAATTTGCCCTTCCGTCCAAATCTAAGGACTTTCTTCCACGGAGTCACCTTTAAAAATACTTTATCACCAACTTGAAATTCAATGTCCTTTCGCTTTAGGTCTGCATAAGATTTCTGTCTATCTGAAGCAGCTTTCAAACAATCTCGAATTATCTTCACTTGTTCTTCAGTTTCTTTTATTAGATCAACTCCATAAATCTGATTTTCCTTGAGTTCAGTCCAATACAATGACGTTCGACACTTACGACCATATAATGCTTCATCAGGTGCCATTTTCAAGCTCGTCTGATAACTATTATTGTAAGCAAATTCCACCAACGGTAAGTATCTTTCCCAACTTCCTTGAAATTCCAATACACAACATCTAAGCATATCTTCAAGAATCAGAATTATTCTTTCTGATTGTCCATCAGTTTGTGGATGAAAAGCAGTACTGAAATTTAACTTCGTACCTAACGCGTCTTGCAACTTTTGCCAAAACCGCGAGGTAAACCTTGGATCTCTATCTGAAATAATCGATAATGGTATTCCGTGTAATCTAACAATTTCTCTAATATACAGTTCAGCCAACTTGTTAAGAGAATAATCCGTACGTACCGGGATAAAATGAGCCGACTTAGTTAATCTGTCAACTATTACCCAGATGGCATCTTTCTTTCCCGGAGTCAATGGCAATCCTGAAACAAAATCCATAGTAATCCGATCCCATTTCCATTCAAGAACCATAATAGGCTGGAGTAATCCTGAAGGTACTTGGTGTTTAGCTTTCACCTGTTGACAAATTAAGCATTTGGACACAAACTCTGATATATCTCTTTTCATTCCATTCCACCAATACATTTTCTTCAAGTCATTATACATTTTCGTACTACCTGGATGAATCGAGAAATAACCACTATGTGCTTCCTGTAGGATCTTTTGAATCAATTCCTCATTCTTCGGTACACAAATCCGATCTTTAAACATTAAGCACCCATCAGAACCAATTCTGAAATCTGATCCCGTATCAGCTTCACACTGTTTTCTTTTGGCTAGCAAATCTTGATCATTTTTCTGAGTTTCAGAAATCTCTTGTAAAAACATCGGTCTTGCTCTTAACTCTGCTAGAATCGAACCGTCATCTGACATTTTCAACTGAGTGTTCATAACTCTCAAAGAAAAAAACAACTTTCTACTTAAAGCATCGGCAACCACATTCGCTTTTCCCGGATGATAATCAATAACAAGCTCATAATCTTTCAATAACTCCAACCATCTTCGCTGTCTCAAATTCAAGTCTTTTTGTGACATCAAGTATTTAAGACTTTTGTGATCGGTATATACTCGGCACTTTTCACCATACAAATAATGTCGCCAAATCTTCAAAGCAAACACCATTGCAGCCAATTCCAAATCATGAGTAGGATAATTCCTCTCATGAGGTTTTAACTGCCTCGAAGCATAAGCCACCACTTTTCCTTCTTGCATGAGTACACACCCCAAACCATTTTGAGAAGCATCACTATACACCACAAATTCTTTACCTAATTCGGGTTGTACCAACACTGGTGCTTCAGTTAATAACTTTTTCAATTCTTCAAAACTCTGTTGACATTCTTCCGTCCATTCAAATTTAACATCCTTTCGGAGTAGTCTAGTCATAGGAGCAGCAATTATAGAAAATCCATTTACAAACCGCCGATAATACCCAGCTAGCCCCAAGAAACTTCTAACTTCAGTTACATTTTTCGGTGGTTTCCAATCAACAATGGCTGAAATTTTACTAGGATCAACCCGTATACCATCACCTGAAACAATATGACCCAAAAATCCAACTTCCCGGAGCCAAAATTCACTTTTACTAAACTTAGCATACAGCTGCTTATCTCTCAAAGTTTGCAAAACTATCCTCAAATGCTCAGCATGCTCTGTCTCATCTTTTAAATAAATTAAAATATCATCTATAAACACCACAACAAATCTGTCCAAGTATGGCCGAAATATGCGATTCATTAAATCCATAAACACAGCAGGAGCATTTGTCAACCCGAATGGCATAACTAAAAATTCATAATGACCGTACCTTGTTCTAAAAGCAGTTTTAGGCACATCCGACTCCTTTACCCGCAGTTGGTAATACCCAGATCTCAAGTCAATCTTTGAAAACCATGTCGCTCCTTTTAGCTGATCAAACAAATCATCAATTCTTGGCAACGGATACTTGTTTTTTATTGTCACCTTGTTTAACTGCCGATAATCAACACACAACCTCATAGAACCATCCTTCTTTTTCACAAATAACACGGGAGCACCCCAAGGTGAAAAACTCGGTCTCACAAAACCTTTATCAGTCAACTATTGCAACTGCGACTTTAATTCCTTCAACTCTGCTGGTGCCATTCTATACGGAGCAATCGAAATCGGAGCTGTTCCCGGTATCAAATCAATACCAAATTCTACTTCCCTGACTGGAGGCAAACCCGGCAATTCTTCTGGAAATACGTCCGCAAATTCACACACAACCGGCACTGATTCAGCTTTCTTTTCAACTTTTTTGTATTAATTACATACGCCAAATAAGCTTCATAACCCTTTCTCAGATATCTTTGAGCCGACATTGAAGAAATCACACTAGGCAATGCCTCTGATTTATCTGATTCAACCCGCAGAGTTTCACCATTTTCACACTTTAATTCTATAACCTTTTCTTTGCAATTTATTTTAGCATCATGCAATGTCAACCAATCCATACCCAAAATAACATCAAACTCATCAAACGGCAACAACATCAAGTCAGCCGGAAAGTAATGATCCCGAATCATTAAAGGACATTTCTTACATACTTTATCAACAGTCACACATTTGCCTAACGGATTCGACACTCTAATCATAAATTCTGTGTTCTCAACAAGTATATTCATACTAGACACCAATTTCATGCACACATATGAATGAGTAGAACCGGGATCAATCAAAGCAATAACATTAACATTATAGAGAGAAAATGTACCGGTAATCACATCAGGTGAGGAAGCATCTTCACGCGCTTTAATAGCATAAGTTCTAGCCGGAGCCCTTCCTTCAGGTCTAACCGGTGCATCCCTGGCTACATTCTTACTGCTTGTTTCACTTTCAACTTTTCTCGCATACCTTCCCCTCGAGTCTGCACCACTAGCTTTTACATTCTGAAATTTTTCTTTCTCAGCTCTCTCTGGGCAATCTCTAATAAAATGATCCGGAGAACCACATCGAAAACATTCATTTGCTCTGCATGGACCAAAATTATTTCTACCACATCGCTGGCACTCGGGTTTAACAAATCTCGAGTTTCCTACACTGGCTGCAGAAGTATTCTGAGATTTAGGACCCACATTTTGCTTCTTATAATTCCCATATGATTGTCCAGCTGAAGCTTGGGAATGAGGAATCATATTCCTTGACTTTCTAGGTTGCTGTGAAAATGAACTACTCATCGGTCTTTTCTTCCAATTTCTAGTCTCAGCCTCTACCTTTTTCTTTTCTTTAAGTAGTTCTTTAGCCTTGCAAGCTCGATCAACCAGTACTACCATTTCTTTTAGTTCAAGGATCCCGACAAATACTTTAATGTCTTCGTTGAGCCCGTCTTCAAATCGTCGGCACATCTTGGCTTCTGTAGGAACATATTCCCTAGCATACTTACTC
Organism: Gossypium hirsutum; assembly: GCF_007990345.1. NCBI lineage: Eukaryota > Viridiplantae > Streptophyta > Magnoliopsida > Malvales > Malvaceae > Gossypium > Gossypium hirsutum. Next base: position 35,605,312 of record NC_053432.1, read on the forward strand.
AATTGAACAAACTCTCTTTCATATTCTGAGACTGTCATATTACCTTGCTTCAGCTCAAGAAACTCTTTACATTTCTGATCAATAAACCTTTCACTAATATATTTCTTCCGAAACTCTTCTTGAAAGAATTCCCAGGTTACCCTCTCTTTCGGTACCACCGAAATCAAAGTCTTCCACCAATTATAGGCTGAATCTCTCAACAAAGATGTAGCACATTTCAAACATTCTTCAGGTGTACAAGATAATTCATCAAATACCCGGATAGAATTTTCAAGCCAGAACTCTGCTTTCTCTGCATCATCATCAATATTTGCTCTAAATTCTTCAGCCCCTTGTTTACGAATTCTGTCAACGGGGGTTCTGTGAAATTTTATCATATCCATACCTTGAGGCATCGGGGGTACAGGTTAGGGAATTGGGGGAGGTGGGGGAGGTCGTACATTTGGGTTCGTACGAACGAACTCAGAGTACCATGCACTCATCATTTGGAGAAAGGCTTCCCGATCCCTTTCTCCTCCTCCCTGACCAACAGTAGGAGGTGGGTTTTCAGTCGGAGCTGCCCCTTCAGCCGGAGGTGGCGCATTACTCTCTACTTCATCTGCCACAGCTGGATCGGGATCCATTTACTATATAAAAATCATTTAAAAAGGTCAGAAGTCGTCACACTATCACAATTCATACATATGGCATGTATAGCAAAATCCGTACATACAACACGTAGTCCGAGAACCGACTAAATCTACTTTGATACCACTAAATGTAACGTCCCCACGCCCGAGACCGTCGCCGGAGTCGAGTATGAGGTGTTACTAAGCTTAATTTAACATATTTAGAACTTTGGATTATTTATTTCTACATTCACAGCTTTTAAGGTACTTGCATCACAGTCACAAGAAAAATCATATCTCGAGTTACGAAACTCGAATTCAAGATCCGTAAATTTTCCCTAAATCTAGACTCATATACCTATCTACTAATTTTTTTCTAGAATTTTTGTTAGGGCCAATTAGTACAGTTTATTAGTTTAAGTTACACCTGTTTCAGGACTTGACTGGTCTGACCTCTGTTTACTACGAACCATATTTCTCTCTGTAAAAAATCCATATGACTATGAGGTTTGTTTCTAATGAAACTAGACTAAATAAGGATTCTGAGAATATAAAATATACTACCGAATTATATCTTTAAAATTTATGGTGAATTTCTAAAGTTGGAACAGGGGATTCAGAAACTGCTATGACCATGTTTCACTAAAATTCAAATATCTTGTAACATATAATTCCTTTACCTGTTTCATTTGTTTCATGTGAAACTAGACATAATAAGATTCAATTTTATATGTATTCCATCACCAAGTTCAATTTCTATGATTTTTAGTAAATTTTTAAACTCGCGTCAGTGTTGCTGCAGTATTCTGTTTATGGCAAATTTCATCCCTTTTATGAGTTTTTATGCACTAAGTATCTTAATAATTTTCCTTAACATCAAATATAAGCTAAACTAAATATTTTCATAATTTATCATTATCAAGCATTTCCTCAATCATTCCATCACCATACCATAAGATCATTTACACAAAAAAAGTATATTGCTATACATGCTATACTTAAATTTACAAGCCATTACCAAAAGTCTTCCGGATAGTGTGACTGAGCCTTTGACCTATCCCGACTCCTGAGCTGGCTTGTCCAAAACTACAATGAGTAAGAAGGAGGGAGTAAGCATAAATGCTTAGTAAGTTCATATGCAAATAATAAGTAACATAACAAACAGTCATACCAATCAACATTAGCATGTATCACTAAAACACATAACACATTTTTAATCATTTTTCATCATCTTATTACCTTATCGTGGTTGTATCAATACTCAACCCGAGGGTTAAATACATACCTGTCCAAAATAACCATTTCACATCACTCACCAATACTTCTCTTTACATCTCGAATATTCCTCCATTGAGTAGAACTTTACCCGTTGAACACATCGGAATATAATTCGGATACATGGATAACTTGCACATAAGTGCCATATATGCAATCAAGCAATCATGTAACCCGCCCATAAGCCAACTCGGACTCAACTCAACGAGCTCAGGCGTTCGCATCCATAAGTGAACTCCGACTCAACTCAACGAGTTCGGATGCCTAGTTACATCTCACGAACTCGGACTCAACTCAACGAGTTCGGACATTCGCATCCATAAGTGAACTCGGACTCAACTCAACGAGTTCGGATGCTCAATCATCCTAGTGACATGTCACTTGTATCCTAATCTATTCCTAAGGTTCAAACGGGATTTTTCCTCGAACACTTATCCTTGCCGTCTTCCGTAGAATGCCGAAATCAATACTCGGTAACAATTATATTTAACAAGTAGTTCACATAATTTACATATTATTTGAAATTAACCACAAAGCATACATTTCATAATAAAATTCAGCATAACATATAATTAACATCAATAACTTAAAAATAACCATTATGATACATTATTTACACATGAACTTACCTTGGTACCAAAATACAAAGATTTTGCAATTTAGTCCACAATCTTTTCTTTTCCTCGATTGAGGTCGATTCCACGTCTTTCTTGATCTAAAATAACACATTTAGCTTATTTAATACTCACATTATCAAATTAATCCTTAACTCAAATTGTTGCAAAATTACAATTTTACCCCTAAACTTTTGCATATTTACATTTTTGCCCCTAGGCTCGGGATTAAAATTTATTCCTTATTCTTATGTTTTACAACATGCTGATCACTTTTCTCTTCTATGGCAACATCAAATTCTCACTCTAACATGTACTTGTGACTATTAGGTATTTTTACCGATTAAACCCTTTTACTCGTTTTTGCTTAAAATCGAGTAGTACAAGTTGTCTAACATAATTTAAAACTTCATATTCTATCATAAAACATCAAAATACACAAATTTCACCTATGGTTATTTTTCCAAATATAAACCCTAGGTTAAATTATTGCTAACATAAGCTTATCGAGTTACCGGGATCTCAAAATCGTAAAAATCATTAAAAACGGGGCTTGGAATCACTTACTATGGAGCTTGGAAGCTTGAAACAAACCCTAGCTATGGAGAACCCTTGAAATTTCGGCCTAATGAAGAAGATGGACAAAAATTGGCTTTTAATTTTGTTTTTAATTCATTTTAATAAATAAATGACCAAAATACCCTTAGTACTAAACTTTCCAAAAATTCCTTCCATGTCCTAATTTTGTCCATGAACTTAAAATTGGTCAAATTGCTATTTAAGACCTCCTCATTAATATTCCAAAACAATTTCATACTAAAAACTTCTAGAATGCAAGTTTTGCAACTTATTCGATTTAGTCCCTACTTTCAATTTAAGCACTTTAGGCATAGAATTTCATCACGAAATTTTCACACAATCATGCAATCATGTCATAAACCTAAAAATAATTATAAAATAATTATTTCTATCTCGGATTTATGGTCACGAAACCACTATTCCGATTAGGCCCTAATCGGGATATTACAAATTGGCTTGGTAAATAGCCTATTTTGTCCACACGAGCAGAGACACGAGCGTGTGTAATAGCCTTCACCCGAGTTTGAGGCTGGGATTGGGCACGAGGCATTACCTAACTTAACGCATGCATACGATCATTTTCAAATTATAAAACTAAATCAAATTTAAAATTTTCGCTTTTAATCTAAAATTCTCAATATGGCCTACAAGGCCCAAATCATCCTTAGGAAACTATTTGGATTAAACTAAACATCTTTAAGACTTTGAAAAGACTGTAACTTGAGATAGGGGCACACGCCAATTGGAAAGATGACACGCCCGTGTGGCCATTTTGACCTGGCCCTGTTGAAGGCCCGTGTGGTTCATACGGCCTAAGAACAAGGAGACACGCCTGTGCCTCGAGCCCATGTGAATTAAATTCCAAATTCAAACCTACAAAGGTTTTCACACGGTTGAGCACATGCCCATGTCTATAGCCCGTGTCCCTCACACACCCATAACATGCCCGTGTTGCAGCCCATGTGTAAAAACCTTGACATTCTTTTTCTGACGTCAGCAACCAATTTGAGGCACACGGCCAAGGCACACGCCCATGGCCAAAGGCCGTGTCCTCCACATGGTTGAGACACACGGTTGTGTCTCTGCCTATGTGTTTACTACCATGCATACTGACTTGCAAATTCGAGGTGCAGGTGACACATGGTCGAACAACACACACATGGGGCTGACTGTGTGTCACACACGGCCTAGGCACACACCCGTGTGTCTAGCCGTGTGGACAAAAATAGGCTACCTACCAAGCCTTTTTGCCACCCTTACTTACACCTACCTATAAAGCAATACATACCACCAATTCACACGGCAACATGGAACGGTGGAAATGTGCAAGTGTACACAATCGTAACAAGTAAAAAAGTGACAAGTAAATGTCGAGTTATCATACCCACAGGGACTGTAAAAAGTGATATTTACGAAATTAACTAAAACACTTTGGTGAGGTAAAAATGATTTTGGTTTGAAAAGAGTGATTTATAAACTAAAATTTTAAAACTAAGCAAACAATTTAAATAAAATAAAAGAGTTCTAGTGCACGATTTCAATTAAGATTTAATCAAGATGATATAATTGTGTTGGATTAATTATACCTGTTTAACTTAGAAATATTAAATTCGTGCTTATGCTGTTATGAATAAATTCATGGCAACCCATTAATTTGCTAACTTATGAACATATTTACTAATTAAAAAATTTCATTTATCTCTTAAACATATCCCTATGCCAATTTAACCGACTAAACAGATTTAATAAAGTAAACATGCTATCGCACAAACATACTTATTAAATTAAATTATCTCTCGCATATTTCTATGTCAATTCAACCAATTAATTCAACTTAATAAACATGTAAAAGATTATGTGAAGTAACAAAGTAGCCATACCTTGAAACAATTTAATCACAACAATCTTGCAAGTTATGCAAGGCATATGTATTGCCAAATACAATGCTAATTTAATTTTAGTTACCTTAGAAGAATTAAACATGCACTGATTAAGTAATGAGTCCATTAATTGCAATTTCAATCCGTTTAAACAATTAATTCTTTAGTTATCTAAACAATTATAATTCCAGATAACCAAAGCATGATTTTACCTAATCAAGCATTTCACTGAGGCCTATAACAGCATAAACACTAATTTAATAATTCAAGTAGGTGAAATATAATCAACCCAACACGAATTAAATTCAAGCTAAATTGATTAAAATAACCATTTCAACAACAATATTTTTCATAGATAGGTTCATCATAAAAACAACAGAAATTAAAAAGAAAGGGAACAAAAAGCAAATCCAATGTTTCTCTGCAGCTTGACTGTTGCTCCGTTCTTAGTCTCCGTTGTCTTCGTCGAGCAAAGCTTCTATGAATCCTTGATTGCTGCCCAAGATGGATGAAGAACACCTCTTCTCAAGAGAGGAAATTGGCACAAGAGGAAGGGAAAATGGATGGAGAAATGGAGAGGAAACTTTGAGAGAAGTGAAGAGAGGATGAGAGAATGTTGTGGAATGAGGGATGTTGAGGGATGCTTTGAAATGGGCAGCATAGGGTGGCTTTATAGCTGAAGAGGGCTGCTAAAAATAGTAAATCAGCAGCCAAGATAGCCCTCCATGGCCTGCCACACACATGGCAAGGTTGAAGCTTCAACCTTGCTAAAAATAAGCTGGGGCAAATCTACAAAGCCTAAAATAAATGTGGGTTTGAACGTAATTTGGAGGTTTTTCAAGGGATTTTTGAAAGAATATTTTATCAGCTAATTTTTTGATTTGGGTCAGCCAATGGACGGTTCTGTTCAGTCCAAGTAGTGGCTGATTCGGCTCACTTCATTCGGTTCAACCAGTGCGGTTTACTAGGCCCTTTCTTCATAATTAATTAAAATTAATTCATTTAACCTAAATTAAATAGGAAATAAATTAAAATTAATTTAATTATGAATTAATACACATTTCTGGACCATCTTGAGCTGGAAATTAATTGGCCTCGTTACTTCAAATTGCTCTCGGTTTGTTCTTCTCGCAGTGTTCACCAGGCCCTTTTTCTCCAATTGTGTAATTCTGTCAAAAATAACCAAATTTAATCAAAATTAACTACAAAATTAATTAAAATTTATAATGTTCATATTTTAAACATAAGTTAATTATTTTATAATATTTAATTTTTTTACAAGAATTTAACCGAATTTGCATGAATTTAAGTAGAATTGGGTATGAAAAAGTATATAAATTTTTGTGTTTCCACACCCCCAAACTTAATTCATTGCTCGTCTCGAGTAATGCGCAAATTTTGAAAAGAATCTCTCGGAAACACCTTTGAAAAATTCCTTCAAAACAACATTTTTCCCAAAATTATGAACTTAAAATACTTATGCTCAAAGACAAGAAATTTGTTAGTTATGCTACTGAAGTATGCATATTGTTCAACTTAAATTCAACCACTTATTATTATAGAAAACTTTAGACTAAATGCTTTTGTAATAAAGACATGTTAATCCTTACCAATTTTATTTTTATTCCTTTATTAGAGACTAAGTTGCAATCATTAAGCTTAACTTATGTCTTCATATGTTGATCGTAGCAATTTCTCTCCACTAATGTAGGTAGCATGAGGACTTTGAATCAATAGGTCTTTATCAGGGTTGTAACGTGGCTAGGCTAGGGGTAACTGAAAGATGGATAAATTTTGGTTTTAAAAAACCCTAGACTCAGCGTCAATTGAACCTTCGGAGTTTTACCTTCGATACACCAACTTGACTTTCATATGCTCTTTTTCAAATATATGTGCTTTTTTTTTCAATTAACACGAGCACTTATTTTGTGTACTGCAATTCTCGAGCAATTGATACTTCTTGTCAACTCGCCCAAACTTATTTTCGAACAACATCTAGAATATTACCGAGTCTAGTGTTTAGGAAAATTTTAAGATTATTAAGCAAAAAGTAATGGCTAATTATATAAGGGTCAGAAGAAAATCAGGCCATATAGTCTCAAAGTTGGGTTTCAATGGATAAAATATACCATGGTGGGCTTGAAAGGCTCAAACAGTCCAAACAATAGTTGCCTAAATCATTTCCAACGTTTCATGCTCCTAGGATTTCACCTCAAGAAACTTACTAAGTCAATTCTAAAGACTTAAACATTCATCCATACCTAACTTTCCTAAAGAACTAAAAATTTATGGTACGAATTTGCATGTTTTTTTTTAAAAAACACATTTATGTCATTATTAAGCTAACAAAATAATTTATTGAAATAATAGAACTTTATTCATACTTAAATTGAGCATACTTAACAAAATTCAAATTTCTAAACAAAATATATCCTAATCATAATTAAAAGAAAATTTTATCCTGAGTGGAAATAATTCAATTTCTCTGACCCCCAACTAAAAATGAACAGTATCCTCATTGTTTAAAGCGAATAGATACTATACACTAGGTAGGATTTTAGAAAAGAGGAGGTGAGTCAATTTGACTGCTTAAGTACCAAAGCTCTTTCTAAATCCAATCCTAGACATGTATATATCTATTGCCACACTTTAAGTTTTGTGACTTGCTCACATTTTATTAGTGATTTTCCTCTCTTGTTTTATTATGCAAAAAATAAAAATAAATTCCTAATTAAACTTAATCCTAAAATGACCTAAGAATAGAGATAAAATAAAGTCAAGATCCTCCCTTTATTTATTTACAGACCCTTCTGTATTTGACTCATCTTTTGCTCCATCACTATTGCCTTTGCATGAATCGCTTCACTCCTTTTTCGAGAGTGGAGTCCATGGCTCGAATATGAAATCTGGAAATTCAGGCACAAAAATAAATGGGTCATTGTATATTTTCTTAAAAGCAATTCTTATCGAGTCATCCTTATTTTTTAGTATCTCCAGTAGGCTTTTTGCTGCCATTGCATATGTTGCATTAAGTCCATCAGTTTTGATAGCTCATCTCGAAGGTCTGGGCTCGACGATTTAGCTCGAAACATTGAAGTTCCAGCATCCAATTCATCTTTTGGCTCTATTAGGTCCACCTTATCAGGGACTTCAAATGATTGCATTGTGGGATCTTCTTCTTCATCAAGTTCCTCAGGGTCTTCACTTTCTTCAACTCATTGTTATAGAACTGAGTCTCCGGCTACTCGGTAGTGGACCCAATATGTAATTGTGCCTTGGGTGTACCTGTCTTCTTGACATTAGCAAGAATTTCTGCTTTCAAGCACAAAATAGTTATTGTAAAGGGGAAGTAAGAAGGGCCAGCACGTCAAGCGGCACAGTTTCAAATTCTTTCAAGATGATCTTTCCCACATCAATGGTTTTACCCGTTAAGATTAAGTATAGTAAGACCATTCGCTCCAATGAAATTGTAGTCCCATGTGAGCTAGGCAGAAGGCTGAAACGGATGAAATAAAACCATACCTTTGCAATAGGTGTTAAGTATTCTCTTCGACACGTGTGGGTTCCTTGTTTCGACACAGTCCAACTGGAACCTTCAACTATAAGCTCCTCGAGAATTTCTCGCAGATTTTCAGGCTTGATATTGCTCATCAATGTGGAATATCATCGTTTCGAGATCTGGTAATTCAAAGAATCATTAATAGCATTGAATTTATCGGTACCTTGATTCCGTGAACTGGAACTTCTATCATCTCGCCTGAAGTTAAATTTGCATAAAACTCACGAACTAGTTCTCATCACACTTGGTCTCTTTTACAAAAACAACTCCCAATTAGGGTTTCAGCAACTTGACGAATACGAGACATAAAGTTCGGTAGTTGCTCTCCTTTAAAGTGAAGCCTTTTTCTGGATGCATCTGTTAGTTTTGAAGATACTTTTGTATCTCACTTTCGCTTCTTCATAGTGGAATTTGTTTTGTGTTTCATCAATTTGAGCGGAAGCACGAGTTCTCTTGCGAGGCATGTTTAACCTGATCATAAGATGGAAAAACTAGTTTCTCAATAAATTTTAATAAGAATTATTAATAATTCAATGATTTGAAAAATTAATTAATTAAAATTAAAATTAAGAAAAACTAGGCCTTACCACCTTTTTTGTAAAAAAATAAAAACTCTAGGAATTAATAATAATAATGAAGAAAAAGATGGGAATTTAAAAGAAGGGTTGGAGGTTTGTGGCTTAGGATGGATGGGAAAGGAATGCCGCACAAGCAGCTAGGGGCGTGCGGGCGTGGTGCGTGTGGGAGCAGCGGTGCGCAGTAGGGCTAGTAGCAACACAGGCGTTCGACAGCAGGTGGGACTCAGGCGCACGTAGGATGGTGCGTAGGGCAGGTACCACGCGTGGAGTGAAGGCCTGGTGTGAGCTGAGGCTGGGGCCGCTGGAGGCAACGCGTGCGTTGTGCGCGGGACGTGCGTGCGATGGAGCTGGGCGTGTGCTGGCCGACTGCTTAGAGCTGCTGCTGCTTGGGGTTTAGCACTTGGGTATTTTGGTGCTTTGGGTTTTAAGTGTTAGGTAAATGGGAAGATGGTAGTATTTATAGGGGGGGAATAGGAATTATAGTAGAATTCTTAAACAAATTAATTAATAAAAATTCTAAATTCTAATCTATACAAAGATAACAACAATTAATAATTAGATATATGCATATATTAAACTATTAATTGCTATTTAATTTATTAAAACAAAGATAAAATCCTAATTCATGCTAAATTGATAAAGATTAATATATAAATAGATATAATTATATATTAAAGATATCATCTTATTATCAAAACTTATCAACCAAAATCTAAAAATTGATAATAATTAATATATATTATAATGGGTATAATTATATATTAATAATTATCATTTTTTTAACTAAAAATATTTATTCTAGAAGCCCTTTAAAAAAATTTACAAAAAGAGGCATCTAGTTTTTATTATTTACGAAAAGAGCAATCAAATTTTAAAAATAATTTAATTTAACTCCCTAGACTTAATGAAAATTAAAGATTGAGTTGCAAATTAAAAATTGGATCAAATTGACCCTTTTATTTGAAAAACAAAAATTTATTTTATTGATTAGGGAAAAATTTCTTGGAAAATTATGTTAAAATAAATTCCCAGGAAAGATTGGAGGGGTCACAAATGGTCCCGCTTAAGTTCCAACATCCTAGACAGAATTTATTTAAACATATTAAACCCGAAAAATAGACCCTAAATTATTTATTAAACAAAACACAAAAATTATTAAATATCTGACAAAATAACGAGACATTATCCCGTTCGGTTTATTCCCCAATAGTGTTTCAAACGCTGAGCATTAACTTGAAAATTACCTCTCTTACCTTGGAGTTCAACAACTCCGTATGGATAGACTCTGTGAATTGTAAATGGACCGGACCAACATGATTTAGCTTACCTGGAAAGAACTTCAATCTCGAGTTGAACAACAATACTTGCTGACCTGCTCAATTCTCGAACCCGGATGTGTTTGTCATGCCATTCTTTGAGTCTCCCTTTGAGTAATTTGGCATTTTCATATGAGAACATTCGGAATTCTTCTAACTCTTTGAGTTGGAAGGTCTTTTTTTCTTTTGCGAGCTTAGGATCTAAGTTGAAATCGTCGAAGAGCCCAGTAAGCTTTGTGCCCTAACTCCAAAGGTAGATGACATGCTTTACCGAAACTAGCCTATAGGATGACATCCCTAAAGGTGTCTTGTACGCTTCTTCTAGGCCCATAAGGCGTCATGTAGTCTTTTGGACCGGTCTTGTCAGTTCGGGCAAACTACCTTCTCCAATATGCCCTTGATTTCTTTAATTTGCCAGTTCAGCTTGTCCATTCGTCTGCCGGATGGTAAGCCGTTGCAACCTTGTGTTTCACCCCTGTGCTGTCTAGTAACCATTTTAACCACTTGTTCATAAAAGTGGGACCCTCATCACTAATGATGGCTCTCGGGGTTCCAAACCTCGTGAACAGTGTTTCTGCAAAAACTTCATCACAACCCTCGGCATCGTTTGTCGGATATGCCTCTGCCTCAACCCACTTGGACACATAATCTACTGCGACCAGTATATACTTGTGACCAAAAGACGAAGGAAAGGGCCCAAGAAAATCAATACCCCAAGCATCGAATAATTTGACCTCAATGATGTTGTTCGAGGCATCTCATTTCTGTTGGTGACATTTCCGACTCTTTGACATCAGTCACAACTCTTTACATATGCATATGCATCCTTGAATAGTGTTGGCCAAAGAATCCGGCTTGCAATACTTGGCTGCAGTACGAGCTCCTCCGAAATGTCCCCCACTGGGGCTGAGTGACGGTGGTATAGAATCTTTGGTATTTCTTCTTCTGCCACGCATCTCCTAATCATCTGATCTGCATATTTTTTAAACAGATATGGTTCCTCCCAGAAATAGTACTTTACATCGTGAAGAAACTTTCTCCTTTGTTGATATGTCTTATCATACGACATTTAACCACAAGCTAAAAAGTTAGCAATATCAGCAAACCAAGGGGTAATTATGGACATGACTTACCTTCAGTATATGTTCATCTGGAAATGTTCTTGAATCGGTACAAGTGAGAATTCCCTTCTGCGGCTTCAATCTGGACAAGTGATCTGCTACTTGGTTTTCTACTCCCTTTTGATCTTGAATTTCCAAATCGAACTCTTGAAGTAGTACCCATCAGATCAACCTCAGCTTAGCGTCTTTCTTGGCAAGTAAATATTTAATTGTTGAGTGGTTTGTATAGACAGTTACCTTGGTACCTACAAGATAAGATCGAAACTTGTCGAAAGAAAAACGATAGCAAGTAACTCTTTTTCTATACCTGTATAGTTTAACTGAGCTCCTGTCCAGAGTTCAGCTTGCATAAAGACATGGGATGAAAATTTTCTTCCCATCGCTGGCCCATGACAGCTTCTATTGCGAAGTCACTTGCGTCACGCATCAATTCAAATGGAAGTCCCTAGTCTGGTGTGACAATTATGGTGCCGTGACTAATCGATTTCTCAAGTCATTGAAAGCTTTTAAGCATTCTCATTAAATTTGAATATCGTTTTCCTTCTCCAAATTTGCATAAAGGTTTTAGCAACTTTGGAGAAGTCCTTGATAAATCTTCGATAGAACCCGGCGTGGCCTAAAAAGCTCCTAACACCCTTTACAGATGTGGAGGTGGAGTTTCTCAATAACATCTACTTTGCTCTGTCTACCTCGATCCATGTCTTGTTATCCGATGCCCCATAACGATACTTCCGACCATAAAAATGGTACTTTTCCAATTAAGGACTAGATTTGTCTCTTCGCATCGCCTAAGTACCTTTAGCCAGATTGGCTAAGCAATCATCGTACGTATCTCCAAACACTAAAAATCGTCCAGAAAAACCCAAAAATCTCAACCAGTCAGTGAAAATAGACACATACATCTTTGAAATGTAGCAGGTTCATTACTAAACTAAGGAACGTCAATGCAAAAATGTACGGCAGTAATGTGGTCTTGTGTTGATCCTGGCTACCGTAATCGTGTACCCTGAATCCATCGAGAAACAGTAGTAATCCGCCCCGCGAGTCTAACCAGCACTGGTCTAGAGGAAAGGATGATCCCCTAGTTCCTTGTTTACTCCGATAACGATGCGATTTCCATCCGTAACTGTTCTAGTCGGTATCAACTCGTATCCGTTCCTAGACCGTGATACCCCTCCTTTGGTACGTACTGGACCAGACTTACCCATGAACTATCTGAGAATGGGTAAATAACCCGCATCTAACCACTTGATAACTCTTTTTCACTACGTCCTTCATGATGGGGTTCAGCCTTCTTTGTCCATCGATCATCCCTTTTGTCACCCATCTTCCAGATGATCTGTGCATGCCATACAGATGGCTGAAATACCACGAATATCAGCTATGGTCCATCCGATAGCCTTCTTAAATTGTTTCAGAACTAAGATAAGTTCTCTTCTTACTCAGTAGTTAACTCTGCTGAAATAATCACAGGCAGAGTATAAGCGTCACCTAAATAACATATTTTAAATGAGAAGGTAATACCTTGAGTTCTAGTTTAGGTGGCTCCTCGATTGACGCTTTCGGCTGTGTGTAATCTCTTTCCTCTAAATCCCAAAGATTCTAAACGGATTGTGATTAAATACCTTTTGATTAGCTTCTAGCAAAGCTAAGTTTCCATCCTCCTCTTCATCACTTGGAGGGTCTGATGTCAAAATTCTTTCCAATGGATCCTCAACAGAGTTGAGTTCCTTCTCCACTATTAAATCCTCTAGTTGGATACTGCAGAAAATCATCTATTGTGTAGGAAATCGCATTGTTGAAAATGTTAAATGTTACCTGATCATCCTAAAGTGATAGTAAGTTCGTCTTTCTAGACATCAATAAGTGTCCTTCCGGTGCTAAAGAACAGTCTTCCCAGGATAATGGTACTTCTTGTCTGCTTCGAATCTAAAATTACAAAATCAATAGAAAGATAAACTTATCTACACGACCAATACGTCCATTTTTCATCGGATGTGCTAAGGATCGGTCGCTACCTGAAGTGTAACTAGTAGTCGATTCACCTACCCCAATTTCTTAATATCGACATAGTGCCTTACACAATAAGCTCCTCCAATGTTGCATGGAATGGTAAAAACCCAGGATCCTTTAGCTAGGGGGAATTGTCTTGAAGAATGCATGCATTCCTGTCAAAGTACGTCTCAAATTTCCAAGTCTTCTCTTCTTGGAAAGGATATCTTTCATGAATTTTACGTAATTTGGCATTTGTTCAAGTGCTTCAACCAACGGGATGTTGATATGAAGTTGCTAGAGTACGTCAAGGAACTTCTTGAATTGGACCTCCTGTTTTTGCTTCTAGAGTCTTTGAGGGTAAGGTGGTGGAGGTTTATATACTGGAGTTGGTACTGGTTGATTTTTCTTTGGTGGTAATTCTACTGTTAACGGAATGGTTGGCTGATCAGAATTGGCTGGTTCTGAGGTTACCTTTTCAGGTATTGCAGGTTCTGGTTCTAGTGGAACAGGAACTTCAACACTCGGTTGAACTTCTTCCGAATCTTGAGCTTCAGCATACTCCTTTTCAGCTTCAATGATGTTGGGCTCTACCATTTTTCCGCTCCTCAATGTTAGTGCTTACAATGCTCCTTCCCTGGATTTCTCAGATTTTTCGTATCACTAGGTAAAGCACCTTGTGGACGGTTCCTAAGTTCAGTAGCAAGCTGGCCCACTTGATTCTCCAAATTCCTTAGAGTGGCTTCATTCTTCGCCATGTATGCCTTCAATAAATTCTCTAAGCTATTGGACAATTCAGCCTGAACTAGTTTCTAAACTTGCTGTGAAAAACTAGGCAGCTGGGTTGGTCTAGGTTGGGCATAGTTGTTACTGCCTCCACCCCATTGGTTACTCTAGGAAAGATTGGGGTGATTTCGCCATGATGGGTTGTAAAAGTGGGATTGCAGCCCTTGCCTTCCTCGGTTCTGGTTCTAATTACCTATGTAGTACATGGATTCTGGGTTGACAGACATTCTTCAAACACATGTCCTTCCCCACAATAGACACAGGCTATATTCTCATATTGGTTAGGTGGTTGAGCTGCAAAACTGTTAGACCCATTAATGGTAAGATTCTTTAACATTGAAGATATCGAAGATACCTGGGATGCAAGTGAGAGCATCCACTTCATGGATTCCAACAACTCGTC